>NC_091666.1:8184318-8487348 GCF_042453785.1 Malus domestica
TACCTGGCCACCTCAGTGGTCGTCGAACGTAGATAACCTTCATCGGCCGCGTGAGTTGAGAAGCAGTCTTAAATACTGTGCTCAGCCATTAAGCTCTCTAGGTTCGAGCAATGAACCAAAGGACCTGGCCGAAGTCTCCTCCCAGCAGATCTAAAGCAAATTCTCTCTATTATATTCTTTACGATTTTCTTTTCATATGCAGCCTTTTTAGGAAGCCGAGCTCGACGTTCTCATTTCGAATACTGCTAGAGTAGCCGGATAATCTACTACGTAAACCGAGCCTTCTTCGACAACCGAGGCTGAATCCAATGCCCTCACCAAGTTACAAGAACTCATATCTCTCTCTGCTTCACAAATCCTTCAATGCAAAGGCCTCGACTCTGTAGGAGAGTGCCTGAACGCTCTTGCCAATGATGGTCTACTGAGTACCGAGAATGTCGTCCACCTTTCCAATATCCTGGAGCAGACTCAGCAATTTTTATTACTTTTGAACAGGCTCTCCAGACTGATAATGACCTAAAGGCTGCCTAGACCGCTCATGAAGCCAGTCGACCAAAGGTTGAAGCCATTAAAGCAAAGAAAATGCAGTTGGCCGACTTTGATCATCAAATCACCGAGCTGTAATGTCGAATCGCCAATCTTCAACTACAAAGGTTAGCCGTTGCTTCAGACCTCGAACAGAATTTTGAAGCAAATAAGGCTCAATTAACGGATTTCGCAACTGGCGCAAGGCAAATCCAGCATCTTCAGCTTAATCGAAGGATGAGGCAAGCCAAAGTCACCATAGGTGAAGTAAGGTGGTTGGAACTGAAGGCTGCTCTTGAAGCCTTCCTTCTTCCGACCCCTTAGGGTTTTGGTCTAAGAATTATTTGCAACTTCACTTGTACGTTTCTTTGCAAAATTAATGAAATGATCTTTTATTCTCACATCTCCTAAGTGACTGGATAGTATTTCTTTAGAAATTTTCCATTGATTGGTAACTTGTGAATTAAACCAGTTCGATCTTTGTGGTGGTATGCCCCATTGCCGAGAACTTTGTGAACGATGAACGGTCATTCCCAATTCGACGACCATTTGTTGAACCTGGGGTCTTTAATTCCTACAGGCAGCACAGTTTGCCAAATAACTCGTTCTCTCCAAAAGTTTTTTGTCTGACTCGCTGATTATAAGCTCGCTCAGCAATCGTTTTCTATGCCATCAATAAATTATAAGCGTTAAGTCGATTTTCTTCCAAATCTTCTAACTCTTACCGCATGGCCTAACTGTACTCGACACTGAACAAGCTACTTTGTTCAATCACTCGCAATGAGTTTATACTTAGCTCGACTGGTAATATAACGTCGTGACCATAGGTTAATGCTTATGGAGTCGTTCCGGTTGCCGATCGAAGTGAAGTTTAGTAAGCCCACAATGCTTCGTTTAACTTTAAATGCCACATACCAGGTCTTTCTTTTACCATTTTCTCGAGAATACCGATTAAAACCTTATTACTTGCTTTGCCTTGTCCATTCGTCTGCGGATAATACGGCGTAGACTGCTTGAGTCGAATTTTTAGATTTGCCGTGTACTCCTGAAAGCTGCCAGATGTAAAGATCGTACCATTATTTGTTATGATTGTTTCTGGTATGCCGAATCTTCACGATGTTTTCTTCTACAAAATTACAAACTTCTTTAGACATTAACTCGGCATATGACTTGGCTTCGACCCATTTGGTGAAGTAATTCGTTGCAACAAATATCCACGCATGTTTTTCTGTCTCGGAAGATGATGCAATTTTGCCAATTACATCCATGGCCCATCCTTTGAACGACCATGGTTTGGTGACGAAATGAAGTGACTCGGCTGGAACCCTCTGTATAGGCCCATGAATTTGACACTGCACACATCCCTTTGCGTACTCGATACAATCATTCAGAATGCTCGGCCAGAAATAATTATGTCGTCGAAGCAGCCAGCGCATCTTTCGTCCAGATTGATGAGCCCCGCAAATTTCTTCATGTACTTCTGCCATTGTTTGAACAGCTTCTTGTAGGCCGAGGCATAACAACAATAGCCCATCCTCACCTTTTCGATACAACTCATTCTGGTATGATATGTAGTTTGTGGAATGGACCCTTGTCTGTCAGTCATGTTTTTCACCAGGGTTATCGAGATATCGCATAATCGTCCTTCTCCAATCATCTGGTAATGCATTGACAGCACAAACCTCTATAAGGTCCTTCTACTCTAACAACGATGGTAAAGACATGACTCGTGTACGAATCACGCAATCCCGTTGGAGAACTTGCTGATTAACCAAGGCAGAGTATGCTCGTGGTGACACAAGTATTTCTCAGCCTAGTTTGCCCTCCATGGGTTATGCTCCGAAGGCTTTTTGAGCTAATTCATCAACGTCGGTGTTGTGAACTTGTGAAATGTGTTTGAAAGTAATGTTGTCAAAAGATTTGGTAAAATAGCTAGCAACCATGTGATAGGGTGCTAGAGTACAACTCATGCAACGAAAGGTCCCATTAAGTTAATTAATCACAAGTTCGGAATCACCGAGAATAAGGACAAGAGTGGCCTGCAAATCGTGTAAGACACCGAGACCAATGACAATGGCTTCGTATTCAGCCTGATTATTCGTACAATCAAAATTGAGCTTGAGAGAAAAATACCAGCGGCTATGATTTGGGGATTGAATAACGATCCCAAAGCCAGCCGATACTGAAGTACTAGAGTCATCAAAATACATTGTCCAGTAATTATCAAATGTGTCCACCATGCCGATTTCAACATCATTGCCCCCAAACTCGTACGACGAGGGATGTTGATCCAAGAAATCAACCAACGTTTGGCCTTTGACAGCTTTTTAGGGCACATATTGCAAACTAAATTCGGACAGTGCCATTGTTCACTTGCCGATTCGGCCATTTACTGTCGGTCGAGTTAGCATGTAACGAATAACATCGGTCTGGGCGATGACCTGAGTGACCGATGAGAGCATATAATGTCTAAGTTTTGATGCAGTGAAAAATAAGGCGAGGCAAAGCTTCTCGATGATGGAATAATTAATTTCTTGTGGGTTGAGATTTCAGCTAAGATAAAAAATGGCTTGTTCTTACCTAGCATCATTGTCTTGTGTGAAAAGGCATCTGATGGATTCTTCGGCCGCTGAGATGTACAGCTTAAGAGGTCTACCACGTCATGGCGGAACCAGGACGGGTGGAGTTGTGAGGGAGACCTTGATCTGCGTGAATGCCTCCTGGTGTTCTGCACGTCATTCGAAGGTGTCAGAATCCTTAAGTTTCAAGAGTGTGGAGAAGGCTTTCATTTTCCCTGCCGAATTGGCAATGAATCGTCAGAGAAAGTTAATCTTGCCAAGCAATGATTGTAGTTGTTTCTTAGTCGTCGAGGGTGGAGCGTTGATGATTGCTCGAGCCTTATTTTCGTCTACCTCAATACCACGATGATGTATAAGGAATCCTAAAAAATTGTTGGCTGATACGCAGATAACACATTTGGTGGGATTCATCTTAAGGTTGTGCTGGCACATACGCAGGAAAGCCTGATGGAGGTCATCCAGATGTGTCTGCCGATGTTCTGATTTGATTACAACATTGTCGATGTAGACTTCGATGATGGTACCAATCAAATCATGGAAAATAGTATTCATGGCTCGTTGATATATGGCGTCGACGTTCTTGAAGCCGAATGGCATGACAACCCATTTGTATGTGCCGAGTGCCCCCGGGCAACGAAAAGTGATTTTATGAACATCGGCCTCGGCGATGAAAATTCGGTTATAACCAACATGTCCATCCATAAAGGATAAGATCTCGTGGTTTGCCGCTGCGGCGATTAACAAATTTGAAATTAGCATTGGATACTCGTCTTTAGGAGTTGCCAAGTTTAAAATTTCGAAAATCAATACAGATGCGCAGGGCACCACTTTTCTTTAAAACGGGGACGATGTTTGCCAGCCATTCGACATATTGAGTTGTCTGAATAGACCCAGCTTTTCAAAGTCGAACGAGTTCATCTTTTATGCCGAGTTGTACTTCGGTTGAGAATTGTCGAGGTGGTTGGCGGAATGGTTTACACCCAGGTTTGATACGCAATTCATGTTTGACTAGTGTGCAATCTACACCAGGCATCTCATGGTAACTCCAAGCAAAACAATCCTTAAATTCTTTGAGCAAGTTACAAAGTTTGATTTTTACATGTTGGGGTAATAACGCACTAATGAACAAAGGTCGTGGGTTTTCGGTCGTTCCAACGTTGATTTCCTCTAAAGGATCTTTAACTTGAGGTTGACTATCCTCAAGCTCAGCTGGTGCAGCTTGAACTTTATCGAGTGAAAGTACTGCGCATTGTCTTATTCGTCCAAAAATTTGACTAAGTGCCCGAACTTGGTTGTTTGGAGATAACATACCAATGGGCCAGCAGTCGTTCCATGGTAGATGAAATTGCAGCCTGTCGTCTGTCCTGGAGGTCTTCAGACATCAGTATCTACGATCAGATCAGCCAATCCAAGCCTCGTCGAATCTTAATGGACAGTCTCGGTGCCTACCTTGATTGCTTTTTGTACCAAAATTCTAGTTGGTCGTCATTCCTCGTTCAAACCTTGTAGGGTAATGTAGTCGACATGATCATCGTAATACCATGCTTGAATCATATTGGCTTCAAAAGGTTGATTATCCGCCGAATGCACCACAACGGATTTACCATCCCAAAAAATGGGAACCTGATATAGTGAAGAGGGAATGCAATTTGTTTGATAGATCCAATCCCGACCTAGTAATGCATTGTACTCCGTCTTGGAGTCGATGATAAAGGATGCGGTCATGTGATTAGGACCTACCACTCTTACCTTCAAAGGAAGCATTCCTTTGGTTTGAGACTTGTTATCGACGAAGCTGCTCATAGTTATTTCTGATGAGATGAGTTTTTTGTTGGACAGTCGTAGTGCCTTCATGACGGATACTGACATGATATTGACCGTAGCCCCACAATTGATGAAGATTTTAGAGATTGGATAACCTTCGATGTGAGCCGTGACATACAACAGCTTCAAATGTTGAAGATTAATCGAAGAAGAACGGGGAAACAATGTGGCCAGAGCTGCTTTAAGTTTGTCGGTTTCACTCGTTTGCTCATCATCTTCGGTAGAGAGGAAATCAACTTGTGTTGCTTCCTCGGCAACCACATCCTCATCCAAGGAATTTGGTTGGGGTGTAGTTGGTTGAAATTCAGCCGGTAGGACATGGACCATGCTGATTTCCATATTGTTGAGGACTGAAGGGCCTATCGGGTCTTGGTCGTTGTCTGCTGAGTTATCCAGTACGGTATCATGCTTTGAGGCTTCCTCAACCTGGTCTTTTCTTGCCTCATCAGGTACCTGCTCTTATGGTGTGTCAATTGAACCTGTTTCATTCTGGCTGTCATCTTCGAGCTCAGTTGTTGTTGGGGCTTGGTTTTATCTTTGCAGTGCTTTGCGGGCTCGTTCTTCATAGGTGTTTTGAGCGTCCATTGTGTCTAGGTAGGCATCCAAACACGCCACATGATCCTTCTCATCGGTTGTAAGGCTGAAAATAGATACGGCTGAGAATACTTCGAAATGATGTCGTAAGTACTAAAGGTCTTCGAAAGAGAAATGGAGCTCAGCAGTGTCTATGTCAATATATGGGTCGACCTTGAAGCCGAAAACCCGAGCTTCTCGTATGTGCTGGAACCTGGCCTTCATTGCTGGGTTGGTAGTTTTCTGAATAATCTGTTCAGTATCAGGGCAAGTGAGTGCCAGGTCAAGCGCTTCTTGCGACGTCTTGGGTAGGCCGTATAAGTCATTGGCAGAATGTGTCTTGTGAAATTCTCGTATGTACTCCAATGATTTTTCAAGGAATGGAGGATGTAAATTTCGTCGGACACTTATTAACGACTCTCACTGGGGTAATGAGGGAAGCTTGATTTCGGCTTCTTGTTTGAAATGCTCAAAACGAGCTTTCATCTCCCCTAGCTGAATTAGGAGTTTAATGCGCTTTCCAGATTCTTCAATGGTGGTTTCAAAGTTGCGATCAATTACCTTTTTCCTTTGAAGTAATTCGGCCATGATTGTTGGGGTTTGTTGATCATTTCCACTGCCTGCTGCTTCTTTCGGCTTCCATTTGATAGCTGAAGTAACTTGTGATGCCTGTCGTCGAGCTATGCGGTCTATCTATTGGCGTCGACGTTTTTGAGATTTGGATAATGCAGTATACATGCCAGTAAGAGAATTGTAACCATACTAATGTTGTTCGCGTGGCTCAGGTGGCTTGAAGGTTTTCTGATTTGTTGATAAACTCGAGCTGCTGGAGTTACGTGAGTAATAATCCTCATTATAAAATGTCGCGTCGAAATCAAGACCCCGTCTAGCTGAGGGAGGGTCGTCCGTTCGTGTTTGAAGGCCGAGCCTATTGAACACCTTCTAATGTTGGCCTTCACCGAGTTTCTTTAGAGATGTTGTTGCGGCCTTGGATGGTTGTCGTGATGCCGTAACTTGAGGTAGTTTCTCCTTTGGCTCGGTTAGGACGACGCATGCTTTACAACGGCTACACAAAATCATCGGTCCCTCAACTTCCTCTACACTGCTGTCCAACATGGATTCGACTATGGCAAGTCCCAAAAACTCTATAGGTGGCTCGTTTGAAAATAGATCAATCTTGAGTCGTGGCCGAGAATTCTGTTTTGGGACATGTTGTATTGGAACAAACTCGGCCTTCCATTTCCCTTTGTTTTTGGGCAAATGAGCATCTACCATGCCAACTGTTATCGAAGGAAAACGATCAACGTCGACAGTCATCTTTTTCTCAAGAAATTTTAATTTGCTTTTATCGATCCAACTTTGAATAGCATCACGAAACATAACGCAGTTGTTTGTTGTATGCTTATTCGAATTATGGTATTTGTACGTCTTTCCTTTCAACTCTTCGACCTTAGGAATGTTGTGTTCTGGTCAAAGTTTGATGATCTTTGCCATCAGTAATTGGTCAAAGATTGTATCGGCCTTGGTGATATCGAAAATGTAAACTTTTGATGTTTTAACTGTCTCTTCAGCAACCAAGCGGGTTTTAGCATCCTTGGAGTTAATATGAGCCAATGTCTTGCAAACGTACAGTTTATCTAACATTATCTCGGTCGCGTCCACACTAACATATTGAGGATCCTAGCCTTTGGCTGATGCATAGCTTACTATGGGATTTTTATAAATCGTTCCCCGGGATGGGGACTTCGAGATCTTTTCCTCTCAGAGCAAATAATCATATTGCTCAACATGTTAGGCCAGTTCATACATATCTCGGAAGTTTGCCCCCAGGATTTTCTTTTTCTACTCCACGTCTAGCCCAATCAAAGCAAGTCTAACAAATTCGACTTCGGGTAGAGGGACTCAACACCAATTCCTGACCGATTTAAACCTTGTAAGGTAATCTATTGGTGACTCATCAGACGCTTGAGCCATTCTAGCCAATAAAGAAACTGACATTTCCATCCATGGCCGATATAATTGCTCGTGGAATTTCTCGACCAGTTCCTCCCAACTTTGGATAGAATTAGGTGGAAAGTTGATGTACCATGTGAATACCGAGCCTATCAATGAAAAGTTGAATAATCGCAGTTTATAGAAGTCAATATTGACATCTCTGCACTGCGCAGTGAATCGGGCCACATGTTCTAACGAAGACAGGGACAATTCTCCAGCAAAAAGGTTGAAATCTGGGATCTTAAAGCCTTTAGGATATTTGAACTTTTCCACATAAGCTGGGTATAGATGGATGAATTTCGGGAACTTCGACCCTTTTTTTAAGGCCAAATCGATCATTCTTTGTACCTCGATTATATCGACAAATGTCATTTCTTCTCTCTGGTTGGATCTGTCTGATCTACTGCTTGATCTTCCTTTTTTTTTCCAAGTCGTTCGCTCTGAGTCGAGCAGATCCTGTCTCGGCCTGTATCGGTAATAACAGATTACTCTTAAATAAAGGTTGTCGGGGACGATCAACGGGTCGGCCTTCGTAAACTTTACTAACCAATAGTTCAAGCAATTTGTTGTGTGACTTGCCACTACAGCGTATTACCTCAAGGGTGCTTTTCATTTCTCGACTGAAATTCTGAGATTGCTCCTCAAGTCTTCTTCGAAGAAAAGATCTAGTCGGCAGATCAAAACCCTCGCCACCATCCTCATCACAATCTTCCACTATTCATTCGACAAAGATTCCCTTTGTTGTTCTAGTGATGACCTCTGCATCCCAAGCCTATCCGCCGAGGCTGACTTCTTTTTCTCTGCGTGTTGCACTTATGGCTTCAAGTGTGGCGGCAGCAAAGAGGGTTTTGTGCTTGTGACAAGCCATCATGATCAAGGTTTTGGGCTGTAGATGGAAGGTTAGTCGTTGATTTACCCATTCCTGTTTTTTTTTTACTGACCGTGTTTCAATGGTCATGAACTTCATAGTTTTAGCACTGGGTCCCTGACCCTAAAAATTACCAAGCCCACGTGGCGCGCAGGCCGAGTAACTAGTGAGCTAACTACGTCATTCGGTTGATGCGGGGTGTGCCAACTCGTCGACCGAGCTCAATCGAGGAGTAAAATATGTTGATGTTGCGTTGGGTGCGCTGCTGACTTATTGATCCTACGATTGCGACTAAGGAAGGAATATATCTCGACCTTCGAGTTCTAGAGCCTGAAGACAAGGCTGCTAGTTCTACGAAGTTCACAAATCGTCGGCGTCGGATTTGGTCATGGTGATTATATTTGTAAGAGTATAAGCACGCCGAATCGACACCAGACTATATGGACCGAATCGTAAATGTGGTTCGGCCGTCAGAATGTCGAACTCTAAATCCAACTTATGAGTATCCAATCATAAAATAACTCGGCGTTTAACGCACCGAGTCTGGCGATTCGTAACACCTCACTTCACTGACTATATGGATCAAATCGTAAATGTGGTTCGGTCGTCAGAATACCGAACTCTAAATTCAACTTGCGAGTATCCAATTATAAAATAGCTCAACGTTCAACGCACCGAGTCTGGCAATTCGTAACACCTCACTTTGCCGAAAAGGTTCATGAGATGACCTCTACCAATAAGGATTCAAAAACCCTTCTCGACCGAGACTTGGATAGATAACCAGTCGGCCTTGACACATTACTTTTTATCCAAATTGAAGGTGTTTCGTGGTCTGCTGATTCTACAGCGACAATGTTGTTTATCCAAACTGAAGATGTTCGCCGGTTACCTTTACAGTGTTGTTTATCCAAACTGAAGATATGTCGGTGAAAAAGAAAATAAAAATCTCAAGGTTGTTGAGAGGTTTCACATAGAGCGAAAGTTTATACAGGGCAGTTTATGTGTTGAATTTGAGGGGTTTTTTCGTTGTTTGCCGCTTTGTATTTATAGGAGTCAATCTCCTCTTGGCCATATCAGAACTATACTCGGATTAGGATTCTTTATCCTAATCCAACCAGGCCTCGGTTAATCCTACCGTCACTAGGACTCTGAACCAAACTCCTTATCCGGCCATCTTTACTTCTCAAATCTTAGTATCCTTATCCCATTGAGACTCCTTATCATGCCAGGACTCGACCCATTCGCTCTTATCCAGATTAATCCTTCTTGCAATAAGACTCGACCGCCCTGACTAGGTAGCCCATAACCCCTGGCCAGCCCACAGTATTTTCGGAAAAGCTTTGGACCGAACCTAAACCTATGCTCAGCCCAATGGTATTATTTTGGGCCCAAACAGTAGTATTTTGGATAAGCAACTTTTAGTCTCTCTTGGAATCTCAACTGGGTCCTATAAAGCTCCTTATATAGTCCATGTTCTTCGGCATCTCCTTCCATTTTCTTGGGTCAAAGTGAATACTAATGGCCTTGTTAAAGGTAATCCTATTCCCGCAGCTTGAGGTGGGCTTTTCCAAGATTTTGCAAGTTATTTTCTTGGTGGTTTTTCCTAAGCTTGGGGCATTGTACTTCTTTCTATGTGGAGCCTCATGCTGTCATCCTTGCGGTGGAGTTAGCTCACGATCGGGGTTGGAAAAATTTATGGCTTGAAAGTGACTACTCTTTTAGCGTGATATCTTGTTTTGCTTCTGGTTCTTTTTCTCCTCCTTGGTCGCTCCAGACACGTTGGAAAAATTGTATTTGTTGCTCTCATACATTTCGAGAAAGAAAGGAAGTTACTAACAAATTAGCCAATTTAGAGTTTCTCTCGTCTTCACTTGTTTGGCACGCATATCCTCTTATAGAGATTTTTTTTTCTGCGTTCAGATTTCTTGGGCATGCTGGCCTACAGGTTTGTCTCCCCTTCTTAATGTGTGATTTTCTTTTTTACCTAATCTTTTTGGATTTTCCTTTTTTGTTTTGCAACTTGTCTTGCAGGTTCCTAGATTTTAGGTTTTATTTTAGAAGGGTTTGGTCCTTTATCCACCCGTCTTTTTCTTGTATTTTCTTTTTCAAGGGAGGTAAGGTTTATGTCCCCATCTTTTTTCTTGTATTCTATTTTTCAGGAGGGGTAAGGTGTATGTCCCACTCTATTTTTTTTTTCTTGTTTTTGTTTTTTCCTACTTTATGAAGGTAGGGTTTATGTCCCCCGACTAGGTGTAACTTTTTTTTTTTTTTTCATATCAATAAATTTACCTTGTATTGCCCAGGTTTTTGAAAAAAAAAAAACACAAAAGCTAAACCTGGTTTTTATCAATCGGATACCATACCAATTGCTTGGATGAGTTTGAAAGCCTTGAGATGACATGGAGAAAAAAAGTCTTTTTAGGTGTTTTTGTAACAAATGGAAGGGAGGTACAGAAACCAGCTCTCATAAAATGGAACTTGCAGGAACTGCGCTCGAAAATGAACCAAATAGACGTCGCGGACATTGGTGGTAAAGTTTGTAGTTTATTAGCATTTACATAATACATGTTCGGTGGAGTTGTAATCAGTGTACACTTAACAAGCTGAAGTAGATGGACGAAAAGATCAAGAAGGGGAAAATGTATTTGATGACACAGTGGGCTCATCAAAAGACGAACTTGCTTAAGTATGTCGACAAAAAGATTGAGAAGAAGGGGAAAACGTATTTGATGATACGTACTGAAATGTTGGAAGGCTAACTGAAATGTCGGAAACTAAAAGAAGAAAAAGGAGGAGAGAAAGCTGAAAGAGGACTATAAGTTCTTAATTCATGAACAGAAATCGTTGCTTGAATATGTGAAAAGTGTTGGAGCAATATTAGAAAATATGAAAATAATAAAAGAATTTCAATGAAAGTATTCATAAAGAAAATCACAACATCAATTATGTATGAGATTAATATAAACAATTAGAGATAAAGTTAGAAAAACTGACAAACTTGGAGATTGAGGCTTGCATAAATGCAATGTCTTAAAGATAGAATTTCGCCCCTACTCTTGTGCTTGTAGTTCAATAGGCATCTATCTCCCAGGATTCAACAATCTATAATCCGAAGTCAAAGCACTTCAATCTTCGGACTCTAGCGAATTTTATATATTCCGTACTCTCAAGACACGACTCAGAATTTGACACACGAATCATTTGAGAAACAAAGTGGGGAAACCCTATTTCTCAAGAGTAAAAATTAACTCTAATTTTCTATCTTTTATACCAATGGTTTCATGGGTTTATATAGAATCCAATTTCTACTTATTAAAGAGATGTAACTTTTCATCTATAAGTATACATCACTTATCAAGGGAATACACCTAAACAACATAACCTTTCTAAGAAATTGGTTAACACTATTTTTCATTCAATTATTAAAATTATATATTACAATATTTCATATTATAATATATAATTTCTAACAATCCCCCACATGAATGAAAAATTAGGAAGAATTTGAGAGTACAGGCGGACAAGAGATGCATCGGGAGAGGTGTCTTTTGGACTTGAACCTACCCTAGTGAATACTTATCGGGTTTACTTGGTGACGCAGTGGATGTAGAAGATCTTAAACTGTTCACCGCAACAGTAAACCGAGACAATAAGCAACACACATCACTAATCCTAATATATTACGGTTCATACAGTTGCGTTCATTTTGGTCCTAAATAAATCCCGGATTCATGAGAGCTTTAGAGAATTTAGTCATCTCATTCTCATAGAAGCGACCCATTTCTACTCTCACATAGGTGACCACTGATTAAGAATAGTCTGCTCTATTCCTCTTATTTATAAGATATCACTGTCATTAAGTATAAATATACATCCTAAAACTTCTGCAGACAACACACTTCTTCCATCATAGGAATGAGGTATATAGTGTGTTAACTTCTTTGAATCATGCCCAACCAGTTTGCCTATTGAACTTAGACCATGGGATCTCCAATCAACTAAGTTAGGTTTCCGCCCGGCTGATTCATTAGTTATGTTGGCTTTAGCCTCATTCCCCTCGATGATGATCAACTTACTCTCTAGTCAAACCTTTAATATTTGAATCCACTATTAGGTTGACTATCTTTAATGGTGTGCACAATCCATCTTATGAAATTCTATTTCATATGAGAGTAGTTGTTTGACATTGTTTGAAATGTCAAGTCCTCAAAATTTTATTAGGACTTAATTACTATGAAATTTGCTAGGAAATAGACTTCCCCCACATTTAAGGTATTTGAAAGAAGGTCTCTAACCTCTTCACACCTTAAAACTCATTCATAATAAGAGAATATTATCTCTCTTACATGCAAATTACTCCTTCTAATTTGTTCTTTGCCTTATTCGCAAACCATCATAATACATGCATAAGATTATCCCCTACAACATTTTGAAGCCAATATGCTTCCTATCCGGATTGGAATGTACTTTCATTTGAGGATTTCGTTATTTAAATGCATGTATTTCCACCTATGTACTTTGCCTTCACATTGTCAAAGATTCAATTAGTTAGTATTATTGAATTCATCTAGTACATATGGATGCTCTTAACTACGAATAACACAACCCAATGGCTATGTACATTCGATTTATATGCTTACTTAATAAGCATCATCTTGTCTAATTCAATTATGTATGCTTACTGAATAAGCATTATTTCCATGTCTAGTCATTCCTTTTATGAAAGACCCCACACTTTAACTCATTGGTGTAAGCGAAAAGACACCTTCTTGGTGATAATTAAAGGAAATCCTTTATTCCCTCATGTCCAATTAATTGATAAACTCAAATGTTGAAGAAACCCAGAACTGAAATTTAAATATGGACTTTATTCCATAAGAAACATATCAGTTTGGCAATCCTGTTCATTTGCTCTTCTCACTTCTTTCTCCGGGCTTTGTCTAAAATGAGTTCATCTCTGCGCAAAACCAAATATAGGATTTCGTGACAACAATATCTTCAGTGTATCAAAAATACCTTCTTCATAGATGAGCACCCACCAACCCACGTACATATGCTTTTCTCAAAAGCTTCAACTTCAAGGTTGGTGGTGACTGATCGGAGAGGTTATATTCACTACCAAACACAGACACAGTTCACATGACATGCATTTCCTTAGAAGTTTGGATCTCGCATGGCAGATTCATCTTTCCATTTATTTTTATTTTTCCTTTCACCACCTTACATGGGCAAAAAGGATATTCCCAATGATATGCAGAAACCGATCGACCAAAATTAAGCTAGGGATTTAAGCACTTAAGCCTAATCCTGGCTTCAATAATTTTCAATGATGCCGCAGTTTGCATCTTCCCTATCAAGACATGATTTGTCTGGATCATGAAGCCACTCAATCTTCCATTTTAAATAAATGGATTCTCTGAACCAATGTAATACTGCATCAATTATATAGGTGCAATTCCTTTCTGCAAAAGGAACTTTCCAAGAACTGCTATGAGTTGGCAGAACCACATCTAGCATCCAATTGAAACCCAGTCTACAACAATGGTCGTTCTGCACTTGTAGATGATACAAATTTTTAAACTATAAAATTGCACTTGGTAACCAACAATTCTCTTCTACAAAGAGTCAACGTCAAACATGGTTTTTTAGATGGATCTCCATGATATGCCTCACATAAGTAAAATCTTACTTGTAAGGATATGCATGTGTCTATGCGGTGTCAACCAGCAGTCATATCGGTTCATCCATAAATTTGCAAACATAACTGATTGGCATTACAACGGTAACTGATTGTCATCACCAACGGTAACCGTTTGACACAAAGATAACTCAAATTATATGAGGGTCTTTAAGCATAAAAACATACAAATAATATTACATCATGGCATTTTCATCATGCCTAATTATGCGATTAGCGACAATTTTGCAATATATCTTCATGCTTCAATATCTCAATTTAATTCTCACAACCATATTTTCCAATTATTGCAAACTTGGATAAAAAAAACTTCTATCTTTAGATTGTTGGAGCAATATTAGAAAATATGAAAATAATAAAAGAATTTCAATGAAAGTATTCATAAAGAAAATCACAACATCAATTATGTATGAGATTAATATAAACAATTAGAGATAAAATTAGAAAAATTTGACAAACTTGGAGATTGAGGCTTGCATAAATGCAATGTCTTAAAGATAGAATTTCGCCTCTACTCTTATACTTGTAGTTCGATAGGCGTCTATCTCCCAGGATTCAACAATCTATAATCCGAAGTCAAAGCACTTCAATCTTCGGACTCTGGCGAATTTTATATATTCCGTACTCTCAAGACACGACTCGGAATTTGACACACGAATCATTTGAGAAACAAAGTGGGGAAACCCTATTTCTCAAGAGTAAAAATTAACTCTAATTTTCTATCTTTTATACCAATAGTTTCATGGGTTTATATAGAATCCAATTTCTACTTATTAAAGAGATGTAACTTTTCATCTATAAGTATACATCACTTATCAAGGGAATACACCTAAACAACATAACCTTTCTAAGAAATTGGTTAACACTATTTTTCATTCAATTATTAAAATTATATATTACAATATTTCATATTATAATATATAATTTCTAACAAAAAGTTGGTGAAAAAGCTGGAAGGAACTCTTGAACAGAAAGAGAAGAGTTGAAAAACCTAAAGAAAGACAAAATGGAGATGATCAAGGAAATTCAGGAACCAAATGATCAGTTCAATCAAGGGAGTCGGTGCACCAGAACGCAAGACATAAACTTGAGGTATGTCCGAACCGAAGCAACCGTATTTGACAAGTCCAGAGAAAAACACCGTAAAGAGGGAATTAGATCCGGAGTTTGAGTATGAACAAAAAGGAAAAAAGAGAAGGAAAGTCGCGGAGGAAATAAATGAAATAGAAGGAGAATCTCCTCCCTGATGCAGTTGCTACAGGCATTTTTGGATGAAGTTATTATATCAGTTGAGGAGGGCGTTGAACCTTCCTAGCAGTGTGTCTGCATTTATTAATTAATACCCCCTCCTTACAAATTACTGCATTACATGGACAAATTCTTGGGTGCGAATGACCAGACCACATGACAAAACGCCCTACCCCCGTTCTTTTGGTCCCACCCCCTTGTGTCTGGCGCCAATATATGAAAGCGTTTGGACTAAAGAGTTCCTCCTATGTGTATGTGGTGTAGCTGGTTTTCACTTTTGATCATCCAACAACAACAACAACAACAACAACAACAACAAAGCCTTTTCCCACTAAGTGGGGTCGGCTATATGAATCCTAGAACGCCATTGCGCTCGGTTTTGTGTCATGTCCTCCGTTAGATCCAAGTACTCTAAGTCTTTTCTTAGGGTCTCTTTCAAAGTTTTCCTAGGTCTTCCTTTACCCCTTCGGCCCCGAACCTCTGTTCCGTAGTCACATCTTCGAACCGAAGCGTCAGTAGGCCTTCTTTGCACATGTCCAAACCACCGTAACCGATTTTCTCTCATCTTTCCTTTAACTTCGGCTACTCCTACTTTACCTCGGATATCCTCATTCACAATCTTCTCCTTTCTCGTGTGCCCACACATCCCACGAAGCATCCTTATCTCCGCTACACCCATTTTGTGTACGTGTTGATGCTTCACCGCCCAACATTATGTGCCATACAACATCGCTGGCCTTATTGCCGTCCTATAAAATTTTCCCTTGAGCTTCAGTGACCTACGACGATCACACAACACGCCGGATGCACTCTTACACTTCATCCATCCAGCTTGTGTTTGCATGTAGTTCCACTCTATATTTATTGTTGTTTTATATTGCGTGGTTCTACTTCTCAATTACACCGAGGCTTTTATGATAAACTTTCACACTGTATAGGTGCAGTTCCTAAAATATTACTTGGAGGACAATGTAGGTGACACTGTTACGAGGCCTTTTGTGATAAATCTCAACACACCAATATGACTCATTGAAATGAATTGGTAGCTATTTATTGCAGATTAATGAGAGCTTACAAAAATTGTATAATACATACATTACTTGCACTTGGCTTGCTGCCACTCTAACTTTGAACATTCAAATAAACTAGTCGTTAAAATAAAATCTGTAGCTTTTGAAAGCTAATGAATCGATAGCAATTAACTACAATTAGTCGTGTCAAATCTACACGAAAATAAGAGAATTGGACGCAAGCCGAATATTGCTTTGTCTCAAAGGGATGGCGCGTGGAATCTTGTGGTTGCCAACGAAGAAGGGATGCTTGAGTGCTTCAGCAGCAGTAGGCCTTGCGGAAGGGTCCCAAGAACAAAGGGAAGAAATCAGCTGGACGGCAGATCTGCTTGCGGAAGGAACCATCGCAGATAGACCAACACTTCGAAGTTGTGGAAGCTCATAGTTCAAGTTTTGGGCAAGAATATGTCCCTCTGGCCATGTATCCCAAGTTGGACTGCCAATGACGCTGCAAATCTTTAACATCTGATCATCAGCACTTTGACCGGGAAACAGAGTCCGGAATGAAAACAGCTCTGCCATGATGGCGCCCATTGCCCACATATCGACCTTAGGACCGTAGAGGCCTGACTGAAGCAACACCTCAGGAGCTCGATAAGGGCGAGTGGTGACGTAGTCTGTATAGGGGGGGGGTGAATCGATCTCCATAGCAGAACCCAAATCTGCAATCTTGACGACACGGGAACCATCGTTAAACCAGACGTTAGCGGGCTTCAAATCACCGTGGAAATAGCCGTTTCTGTGCATATAATCCAGGCCATGAAACATCTGAAAGCAGATGCTTCAAACTTCATCCTCGGTGAATTTGGTTTGCCTTTTGACCATGTGATCAATGAGACTGCTCTGCATATACTAGAAGCCAAGGAATGCAGAATCGCATTTGGTGAAGATACCCTTCAACTGGACAAGGTTGGGATGCTTTGATAAACCAAGTGGTGTGATAATATTTCTGCAATCTCCCTTGCCTCAAACCCTGTCTTTCATGCCCGCACTCGCCATGTCGAAGTCGATTATCATTACATTCGGGAAAAGGTCACACGCCAGGAATTACAAGTTGGTTATGTTGCTACGCAAGATCAACTTGCTGATTTCCTGACCAAAGGACTGTCCACTTATCGTTTCAATTATCTTCTTTCCAAGCTTCCCGTTCGCCGGCAACCGCTCAGCTTGCGGGGGTGTGATAAACCAAGTGTTGTGAATGACTCTGCATGACTCTGCAATACATACAACGCATGCATTAAACAAATGCTGCCCATGTGAATGACTCTGCAATACACTCAACGCATGCATTAAACAAATGCTGCCCACGCATGCATTAAACAAATGCTGCCCATACTCAGATGCAGATGCATTAAACAAATGCTGCCCACGCATGCATTAAACAAATGCTGCCCATACTCAGATGCAGAAACATTGATGCAGTGTATCCATGTGAAATATTCACTATACCTGTAAAGTTCTAATTAACTATACTTGTAAAGTTCTATATAAACAGAAAATGAAAAGAAGCTCAGTAAATCGAGCACAATTCTTTTATGCTTGAGCTTGGAAAGGGACCGAACTTCCGGTAGTGTTAGACACTACTCAATGGAACTGAATATCTCCCTCAGATACTTGACTGCAACAATTTTACCCGTCGGTTTGTGCTGCGCCTTAAATACAGTCCCGAAAGATCCACTGCCTAGTTCCTCAAGAACCCATGATCAGGTCGTAGCTATTAAGGAACTGAACCTCAAAAGCTAAAGAAATCTGTGACAAAATTCAGAGCGTTTTCGCCTTTTCGAAGATGAAAAACGAGTTTGGCGTGAACCCAATTGAGAGAACTACTTACAATCTATGAGGCAAACCCCTCCTCGAATGTATGATCAGTGATGAGCGTTTTGATCTCTGAGAACAGCAGACACGAAAGTTGAGAGCTTTTGAGAAAACGAGAGAAAGAGAGAGAGAGAGAGGGGGGCAAGTTTCTAATTGTGGTATGAGAATTGGGAAATTAGGGTTCCAATTTAATTTATTGATTGATTAATTTCATTATTTCCTGATGGAATGAGGAAAGGCGGGAAGCAACAACACTCACTCGTTCAATTGGTTTCGTGGAACGCAAGCAATCTTGACTACTCTCCTCACAGCAGTAGGAAAAGGAAATGGGCTTTTTCGTCAATTCACACAACCCGGTTTTACTTTGGGCACAAGGATTTTCCAACGGTCACGATTTTATAAAATTAGTTTTTTACCTGGGCCAACAGCTGTCAACGGTCCGATGGGCCGTTGGGCCCACAAGGATTATCCGCAATGGAAAAGGAGAGACAGAATATAACAAAAACCCAACCCCCTTACCACTTCAATTGCTCTCTCTTGTCTGTCTCTCGTGGTCTCTGTGGCGCTATGAAATTTCCCAAAAGCAAACCCTAGCAGTCCGGCGGTTCGTCATGATCATCAGCCTACAAAACTCGCCCTAGGGCCTGTAGATCGTTGCCACTTTCACAATTTCACGGGGAATTCTCTCCGACGGAATCTGATTTTCTCGATTTCGGTGTGTCAGAAGCTTTCTTGGAGCTCGTGCAACCCAATCAATCGGCGATTTCGAAGCGACAATCCAATCAATCAATCGGCGAATCAAATCATCCGATCCGATTGAGTTTTCAACCAAGGTTTTCGGATTCTCTCAGACTCTTCCTGAAATTCGAACGCTTTGCATTGATAAGCGCAGAGAGAGGGCTTTCTTTAATTTCACCGAGATCTGTGAAATTCGATTCTGATTGCGGCGGTTGGCCGAGGAGGATTGGGTCGGCGGCGGACGGAGGGTGGAGGAGCCTAATTTAATTCCGAGCATCGCATCTGTTCGACATCGGTTTCTGAAGGATTGGAATCGAAAGAGCTGAGATTGGTGCTGTGGTTGGCGGCGGCGAAGAAGCTTCGGAAAAGCTGTCAATCTGTCTCTCCATTTGCGGTGGTTTGATTGTTCGATCTCAGTAGAATAATCGAAGAAAAAAAAATGAGCTTGAACTTTTTGTACTGTTTGATTTGATAGTAGTTTTTTCTTGGCCTTGAATATAAGGCCGTATAGTTTTATCGGCCTTTGATTATCGTTCTCTTCAGGGAGATTGTTTGTTCTTGTTTGTGGTGTTATACATATTTCATATTTTGGAAGGAAAAGAAAAAAAGATATTTACCATGGCGGTGTATTATAAATTTAAGAGTGCAAAAGATTATGATTCTATTCCTATGGACGGCCCGTTCATCGCAGTTGGTATTTTGAAAGAAAAAATATATGAATCCAAGCACTTAGGGCGGGGTACTGATTACGACCTCGTCGTCACCAATGCCCAGACCAATGAAGGTTGGTTCTGATTTAGTTATTACCTTCTCAACATGTTGAAATTAATCACAGATATGTGTACTAACATGTTGTATGAGAGTGTGTTTGTCTGATTGAGTGGTGAAATCGTCGGTCTATGGTTTTGGGGATTTGTAAAATTGTCTTTTGGGGTTTTTCTCGAATAATTAAGATTAGGGGTTGCCTTGAAATTCAAGATAGAGTGACTTTGTATGGTGGTTTACTTTTGTCATTGAATGAGAAAAGTTCGACCACCACATTCTCTATGGTGAATTGAGTCAATCTGAGTGGGGACAGGTTGTGTGAGGTTGAAATCTGGGTTCTTTAGGAATGGTTAATCTGACTAGAAACTTCCTAGGAATTGTGGGTTGTGATGTCGGGATTCAAATTTTGGTAGCTTTTATCCTTGCTTTCATGGATTATATCATTACAATATTTTATAGTCTTTACGAGCTATGTTTTGTAATTTCAGAGTATCTTGATGAAGCAATGTTGATTCCAAAAAATACGTCAGTTTTAATTCGCCGTGTACCTGGAAGGCCTCCAATGCCTATTGTTACTGATTCAGAGTACTATCTCAGATCCTTTAACTTCTTGTCTTTAGTTATGTTGCAAAATCCATAATCAATTTAGATGTTCTTGTGTTTAATGAATCTGTGACATGGGTAGTCCCTGTTTTGCATCTTCGTTGGAGTTATGCCATGTGCTTGGATAGGGTGATTGTGTTTCTTATGACCCCTAGCGCAGATTTCAAGGGTTGGTTAAGTTAGGCTATTTTTATTTCTTTTGTTGTAGGCGAAAGATGGAAGATAAGGTGGAGTACACTGAACCAGAAAGGACTAGCTTTCTGGCGGCTGAATCATCTGCCACGAAATATGTAAGTTTTAATAGCCACTTGATCATCTTTGGTTTTAACTGTGTGCTTATGCTTTGCTTTGTCCCAGACGTTTTAGTGATCTTTTGTTTATTATGGCTTTGCAGCCTGGTGATCCAGATTGGGATGATTATGGGGATGATTTGTATGAAATTCCTGAAGTGATGACAGTGCAGACAAGTTATCAGGCTCCGGATGCACAGCCAACTGATAAAGCTGATGAAGATAGCAAGATTAAGGCTTTAATCGACACTCCAGCCTTGGCATGGCAACAGTAAGATGCTTTCAGTTTCATTAGTGTACTGTGATATGATAATGAAAGGTTTCTGGTCACTAATGTTGGATGATCTTTGTGTTTTTGCAGCCAAGGTCCTGATGGTTTTGGTCCTGGTAGAGGTTTTGGCAGGGGTGGAAGAATGATGAATGGACGTGGTATTGGTGAGTCTCTTTAGATTATATAATTTTTATTTTTCGTAACATATCAGTGCTGATTGAATTTCTGCCTCTTTCTCTGTCAATTTTTCATAATGAAACTGATATCAATTTTCTTTGATTGAGGTCGAGGAGTAGGGGGCTTTGAGAGGAAAACACCTCCACAGGGCTATATTTGTCATAGGTGTAAGGTGCCTGGTATGTTCAAGTTTCCTTCTCCTTTTAGAAGATAACAGATGTTTTGTGATAAGTGATTAGATGAGGAAAATTCTGATATTTGGCATTTGTATGTGTGTTCAGGGCATTATATTCAGCACTGCCCTACGAATGGTGATCCAAATTTTGACATTAAAAGAGTGAAGCCACCCACTGGAATTCCTAAGTCCATGCTGATGGCAAACCCGGATGGCTCATATAAGTTGCCAAGTGGTGATAAAGCTGTATTGAGGCCAAATGAGTAAGCTGATCTGCTTTACAAATTTTATAGACGTATTTTCCATTTTTTTTTTCATAAAAAACTTATGATTATCTTTGATATGGAAATAGGGCTGCTTTTGAGAAAGAGATTGAAGGTTTACCATCTACGCGTTCTGTTGGTGATCTACCCCCGGAGCTACACTGCCCGTTGTGCAAAGAAGTGATGAAGGATGCTGTGCTAACGAGCAAGTGTTGCTTTAATAGCTTTTGTGATAAGTGTAAGTTATGATGTAAATTTAATTGTATAAATTTTGAACTTCTAAGGGAAGAATTTCAACTTTTATCTCTTGGGATCTTTTTGGTTTACCCTCATCTGGGTAATTTGATGAGGCCTGTTGATATCTTATTGTGTATCCTGAATTGTCGTACCAGTATGATTTACCATATCAATTTTCTTTGTTTACAATGGCTCATATGTTAATCAGGTATCAGGAACTACATTATGTCCAAGTCAGTGTGTGTCTGTGGGGCTACAAATACACTGGCAGACGATCTACTGCCAAATAAGACACTGAGAGATACAATCAATCGCATCTTGGAGTCTGGTGGTAACAGTAGTGCTGACAATGCTGGGAGTACTTTCCAAGTTCAAGGTTTGTTTTTCAGTGGCTTGCCTTATATTTCTATTTAGACTAGAACATTTTTATAATTACACTCATGATTTGTAACATTCAGATATGGAGTCTGCTCGCTGTCCACAACCCAAGATTCCTTCCCCTACGGTATCTGCTGCATCAAAAGGAGATGAAAAGCAGTTACCTCAGAATGAAGAACCTCCAAAGTTTCCTGAATCCGAAGATGACGTAAAGCCTGTTCTTCCCCAGCAGCAGATTTTAGAGAGAGTGAGAACTACAATAGTAGCTGATGCATCTGAAGCCACGCGTGAGTCAATGATTGTGAAGGAACCAGCGTCACAAGGTAGTATCCCACTGGTTGAGGAAGAAGTGCAGCAAAGAATGGCTTCTGGGGATGCAGGTAATGTAGTGGTCTGGGTATTATTGTTCTCTGGTTCTATCCTTGTGCATAAGCAAGTTCTGTGTTACCTTATTTTTTTGACATGCAGGTGTAGGATAGATGTGTTGAGTAAATTATTTTTTCTTGAAAAGAAATCTGTAGTGATCTCTTATTTTTATTTTTCTTCATTGTATCTCCGTTGCAGGAAAGAAAAGGAAAAAGAAGAAAATTCGTGTGCCTGTGAATGGTATGCCTTTTCTCTTATTTTGTTTTTGTAAACATAGAGGTTTCTATTCAAGTTATCTGCAGCAATTATAAATTTGAATTATATACATGATTTAATAGATTTTATAACACAATTACATTCAACGCAGACATGCAATGGAGAAACCCTCAAGATCTTGCAGCCGAAAACTATATGATGCCTATGGGCCCCGCTGCTTATAATCCATACTGGAATGGCATGCAACCTGGCATGGGCATGGAAGGATATATGACATCGTATGGTGGTCCGATGCCATATATGGGTTATGGTCCCATTGACATGCCATTTGGGGGTCTTGGTCCACAGGACCCATTTGGTGCTCAAGGTTATATGATGCCCATGGTTCCGCCTCAGAGGTATGCTCATGAATTTCATAGTGAACTGGTGTGATATGTTGGTGTGTTTGTGTTATGAATTCTTTTATTCAAATTGGATATGCAAGTTAATGTTTTTTCTTTTGGAGCCTTTACACAATATTTTAGGTTTGTAGGTGGAACCATTGCCTGAAGTGTCATTTTATGGTTGCAAGTTGCAATTCAATGTTTTCTTGCCTTCCTTTCGACCCTACAACCTTATTTCGTTTTGAATCTTCAACTTCATACAGGGATCCTGCGGACTTTGGTATGGGCATGAATGGGATGAATGGGATGAATGGGATGAATGGACTCCCCATCATGAGCAAAGAAGAATTTGAGGCTCGGAAAGCTGATTTGAGAAGGAAGCGTGAAAATGAAAGACAGGGTCAAAGGTAAAGATTGAATTTCAAATTGAAATTGGTTGCGTTTCCGCCATATCTATTTTAGCGTGGTTGAATAATTAATCGAGTTTCATCTTTTTTTTTCAGCCGGGAGTTCTCCAAAGACAGGGAATACAGAAGGGAAGTTAGCAGCGGCGGCGATGGTCCTCCAATGAAATCCAAATCTGTACGTCTTTTATCGTGCCAATTTTCCTCTCTCGTTATCATTTGTTGTGTGTTGCAGCAGCTGCGTATGGTTTTTATCAGCATTTTGGCAAGCAGACACCAAGTTGGCAATAAAAAACCAATTGTGGCTGCAATTAAGATCAAAGAGTCTAGGATGTTTTATTAACCCGGTTTTCGTTTTCCTATCATTTAATTATTTTTCTTTGGTTCTTAATTTTAAATTTTACGTCATTATATTATTTGTTTTCTTGGTAATGCGTGCTCCATTTGGTCATGGGGAGATGAAATGGAGGGAAACATATTCTCGTTTGGCCTTTTGTCACGGTGACCGCGAAACGGTCAATTTGGAGTTCTGTTATGGTCTGGGTTACCCTACGGCCTTGTGAATGCCGTTACTTCCAAATTATTTTTCGCAGGATCATTGATTCGGGAGTACCGAAAACGTTTCCGGAAATTGTTGGTGGAAAATTCGATCACTTCCGAAAACCCCTTGGTTGTCACTTTTTATTAAAATTTTGTAAAATTAGTAATGCTTCTCCTCCTCCCAAACCCCCAAAAACTCATTTCCATTCTAGATTTGACCAATTGCCCCTTCTACCTCCCTTGCGTTCTTGACAACCCATCTTTGTCTTATGTAGAGTGCCGTGTTTAACGAAAGTTAGATAAAATCCTCCAAATTTTAATCGGGCAATGCAATTTGATGGACCTGAAATAATTACCCCCACCACCCATAAAAAGGGACGTAAAATGGGAACGGTTTGGTAAATTTTGTTGGAAATTACTACAATGGTGGACTTATTGGGTTCATACTTATTTGTTGGTGCAGAAGTCGTTGGCCCGATCACCAAGCCCAGACTATCCTAATCAGCACCGCCGTCACCGACACGAGAAGCAATCTCCAGAACGCAGGCCCTCACGTGACCCACGTGACCTTGAGCCACAGCCGCCTCCCCGTCCTCCAAAGAGAAAATCCGAGCAGCACCACCACGACAGGGAACGCGAGCGGGACCGAGATCGAGAACGCGAGAGGGAGCACGACCATGAGGAGGATCATCACCGCCAGAAACGACACCGTTCTGAGTCCTCCTCGGCCAAACCTTCCGCCCAAACGACAGCATCGGCGAAACCTGCCTCCTCTGCAGCATCAGCTGCTGCGGCAGAAGCGGCGGCCGCGGCGGAGCGGAAGCACAAGGCAAGCGTGTTCTCTCGCATAAGCTTTCCCGAGGGAGAAGTGAGCAAGAAGCGGAAGGCCTCTTCTTCCTCCACTGCTTCTGCCACCGCTCCTTCTCCGGCGGCGGAGGATACCAAACCGTCGGCGCATCACCATCACAAGGAGTCGTCGTCGTCGTCGTCCTTGGCGAATGGATTCTACGACGAGTACAAGTCGTCGTCGACGGCCAAGGCTGCGAGCAGCGGAACTGGAAGCAGAAAGACTATGATCAGTGCTGCTTCCATGGAGTACGAGTCGAGCGACGACGATCGGCACTTCAAGAGGAAGCCGTCGAGGTACGAGGCGTCACCGCCGCAGGCCGCCGAGCAGGAAGAGCCCTCCGGGCACTCGAGAGGAGGCAGGGATCGGGATCGGGATCGGGATCGCAGGCAGAGATAGATAGCATTTTGGGTAACGCCGATGTTGGCTTTCTCCGAGAACGACATCGTTCGGCCCCACTCACTTAATATGTTGGTGTTGGGCCTTTTGAGGCGCTGGGTGTAGTACTGTATTGGTAAAGAAGCCCAATCGGGAGTTGTTTCGGGGGCCGAATGTATGTTTTCGTTTTTTGGTTGATGCTTGATATTTCATATCCCATGTTTTTTGCGTATCTTAAAACCCAAAAATTACAAATATAAATAAAAATACTCAGTCTTGATGTTCCTGATTGCCTCTTGGTTTTTGCTATTTTATTTTATGATTAATTCACACCTTCAAACTCATTTGATTAAAACAACTAACACCATTTGAGGAGTCATTTTGGTGATAAAAGTAGTTTGTGCCTGTTAATACTCAAAATTTGGATGTCAACGAAGACGAATATGGTTGGCCTTTGGTGGGCTCGGGATAAATACTATATGAAATTGACAACAAAGTTTAAGTGCACCCTTAAAAATTGGGCTATGTCGGCTGTAGTGCTCTGTTTATATTAGGTATAGGCTACAAGATGAGTTGCTCGGTTATATTGTCCTCCTTTTGTCCTCTTGTGCCTCCCTTAAATAGGCCTTCAATGGGTCCCAAAATCCCTAGGTTCTCCAGTATTCCACTGCTCTAGCATAAAAATCTTAACACGTAAACTTAACTCGCTGACGACTTCTCTTCATTTAGTCAACACAGAGAGATGAGATGGAGTGGCACTTTCTCAGAACTAGCGCGCAAGGTTTTCTCGGGCAACACGTATCGAGTGCTTCCCTTAGTCTTATGTAGTTGAGGAACCGCCTTCCCAAATGCTTGCTTTGACAACCTTTATGTCTTCATAGACTTCTTCTATTGCTAATGGCCAAACACGTGACTTGGAGTTGACATTTGAGTAAGTTTGTCCGTGGGGCTTCGTGTTACAAAGTTGTCAGTTTGCTAACTTGCCTCAAGAGGTCAAAAACTACTTTTTGAATAGGTGCTCGCCAACCTTGCGTTAGCAATGCCTATAAGACTATTGTTGTTAGAAAAATAAAAATTGAAATGAGTACAACAAATGGCCAACTAGGAATATCGGACAACAAAACGCTAGATAAAACATACACTTAAGGAAATGATTTTCAGTCTCTTATCCCCTTGTACTATTTCTTTTGTTTATAGCTACATAATTTTGTTTTCTTCCGATTTATAGCTACATAATTGAATATATAAACAATGAATGAAGGGAGAGAAACAAACAAGGAAAGGAAGAAATACAAAGGAGAGTGTATGAACCATGGCCATTTTCTAATTACAACAACAAAAAGCTTAGTGAACACACAAAACTAAGAGAGGGGAACGTCTACATACTATTCTTTATCATGGAGTTGAGTTCATGTTTAATCTTAATGATGTAGGCTATTATGGTTTGTGAGACTTTTGTTCACTTTAGTTTTGCTTCTTTAGTCGTGTTAGTTTTGTTAGTGTCTTAATTGCGTTGTTTAAGGCCATTTAATCGAAAATTAAGAGCTCGTTTGGATGTGCTTTTAAAATGACTAAAAGTGCTTTGGGTGAAAATGTTTTTGGAACCAATCCTTAGTAAAAATGCAAGTAAACTTTGGAAAATCACTTAAAGTGCTTCCGAGAAGAATCACTATAACTGGTGCTTATTGTAGAAAGCACTTTAAGTGCTTTTGGAACCAAAAAATATTTTCTCTAAAAACACTTTCAGTCATTTTAAAAGTATATCTAAACGAGCTTTAAGCTTAAGCTGTTTGAAAAATTATCAGACAACTTTAACGGCATCGGAATGAGAAGAAGCTGTGATGACCTTGGGTTCCTCCGTCTCGAGACAACGAGATGGTTGAGAAAGGCGCGAATGGCAGAAGAGTCAATGGCGATGTCCGGATTGTAGTCAAAATTGACGAAGCAAAACCGTAGAGAAAAAATATTGAAGAAGCAGAACCGCAAAGAAGAAAGAAGAAAAACGACGAAGAAGTAGAATTGCAAAGAAGAAAGATGAATTGAAGAAGAAACAAAATCACAGGAAGAAAGAAGAAGAAGAAATGTGTTGTGGGAAGATTTAGATGAAAGAAATCCAAAGATGAAATGTTTTTGGATTTCAAAAGCATTTGTAATTTGGATTGATTCCGGAAATATGTTTACCAAAAGCATCTCTAAAAGCACTTTCAAAAGTCCAATAGAGGAAAAGCCCTTGAGTTGCTGGGCCACATTAAAATAAAGAAAATCCGGTGAAAAACCGAGAAACATGATGTCGTTTAGCAAGCTACGACACATCGTAGTTCTGAAGACATTCTAGGGTTTCAGAAAAACAATGGACGGCTCAGATTGGAAATCCCGATCCTTTCCAGCACTATAAAGCCGAGTTTTCACCGCAAAGCCTCACTCTCTGTTTGGAAAAACCCTAGCCCCGTCCGCCGAGCCCTGCGCGTCGTAGCTCATTTCTGATCCGACCATGGGTACTCCTCTCTCTCTCTCTCTCTCTTTAGATTCATCTCCGTTTTCGTACGCAGATTCATGCTGGTTATATAGACATTGAAACTAAAGGTGAATCTGTTTTCCATGCGATTGGTTATGAAATACTCATATTTGCCAATATATTAACGTTGTAATTTTCTTTAAATCTTTTTGGAGCATTGTGTTTAGGGTCTGTTTTGTTGTTAAATCTTAGTACTGAGCTTATATGTTAGTAATAATTTCACTTTTACTGATAGTTTATAAGTAAACGGAAGCCTAATTTTTCAAATTTACAAGTTATTGTGAACTGGGTTTGGTTTTTGCTTGACGGTCATGTTGTAGGAAATGCGCCACATTTCACGGTTTAAATGAATTCACAAGTTTGATTATTACATGATTAATGGTGGTTTAATGATTTCTGTCAAATTCAGTTGTATAACATGTTGTTTCGTTTTGGGGACATTTAGGAGCCTACAAGTACGTGTCCGAGATATGGAGGAAGAAGCAGTCCGATGTGATGAGGTTCCTCCAGAGGGTCCGCTGCTGGGAGTATCGCCAACATCCCTCGATTGTCCGAGTCACAAGACCCACACGCCCTGATAAGGCACGTCGTTTGGGTTACAAGGCCAAGCAGGTAGTGATAATTTCATTAGCCGTTGTCAAATTAAATTTTCTACGTCTATGTCTAAGTAATAGGCATTTATCTGATGCATAATGTATGTTGATATTTGACTATGAAATGATTATAATGGCTGTGTCTGGAAGGTTTCTGTCTTATCTGATGCATATTTAGTCATCTTTCAGTTTCGGTTTACACCATTGCTTAATGATTCATGTCAGTGTTTATTGAGCATGCATGCTGTCTCTAGTACATTGCTTTGCCTTTGTTGTGCATCAGTTAATTTAATTCAGAGTATCCACTGGTTAAGCAGCATTCTGATGCCTAAGCATTTTGCCTATAAAAGCTGTTTTTTCAATCATCGAATGCTTCCTGGGACTGGCTATACTAAACCAAATAATTGATCTTCCACTGAGCGAGTTCTATTTATGGCTCTTGCTTTTTTGCCTCGATTCGACATATTGAGCTATTGTAGTCTCTGTCTTGGATTTTGTTTCCTTTGTCTTTTAATTTATAAACATTAATTTGTTATCTGTTGGAATGCACCTTTGGTTTGCTGGTCCCCATCCATGTTTGATGTAATTAAGTGATTTGGCTGATGGTTCTAGTAAAACTTGTTTCAGGGTTATGTTGTTTACCGTGTCCGTGTGAGGCGTGGTGGTCGCAAGAGGCCTGTTTCCAAGGGTATTGTATATGGAAAGCCCACAAACCAGGGTGTGACACAACTCAAGTTCCAGCGTAGCAAGAGGTCTGTTGCTGAGGAGCGTGCAGGGCGCAAGTTGGGAGGCCTCAGGGTTCTCAACTCATACTGGCTCAATGAGGTTTGTGATTCAGTTTCAACTTTTACTCATGTACTTGAGTTAGTTAGATTGGGGCTTGGTGTTAGTTTGATTTTGCGGAGTCTTGCTTACAATTTCTCTGCAATATTTGGATGCAGGATTCGACCTACAAGTACTTTGAGGTTATCTTGGTTGATGTTGCTCACAATGCTATCAGGAATGACCCAAGAATCAACTGGCTTTGCAACCCTGTTCACAAGCACAGAGAGCTTCGTGGTCTTACTTCTGCTGGAAAGAAATACAGGGGTCTTCGTGGAAAGGGACATCTGTACCACAAGAACCGACCTTCTCGCAGAGCAACCTGGAAGAGAAACACCACCCTTTCACTCCGTCGTTACCGTTGATTTCGGTCATGTTGCCTTATGCTTGGTTGTTATGTGCGTACCTTCAGGAAGACGATATATGTTATGCGTTTGAAATTTTGGCAGTCGAAGACTTCAATCGTGTTTAATTTGAATGATTTACGGTTTATTTGAAAGTCTTTTGGGACAGTATTTCCCTTATTTAATGTGCCGGACTCCTTTGATGTGTTTAAAGTAGTAGTTGTTTTGGTAAATATTTTCATGTCGGGTGATATGAGTTAAATATCGATTGATTCGGTGAAAGCTCTGGCGAGATGCGTTTACCGTACGAGCTTGATTTCTATTATTTGGCTTTCGAACTCGAAAGGAGGATAAGAAAACACATACTTTGTTTGAATGTTCATTTACATGAAGTTATGTTCGAACTGGCATTAGACTGATGCTTGGATCAATAGCGCTGGATTAATCCAAGTTATCCACCAGTTTGCATCAGAATCTTCTTCTTATTGCAACACATGCCAGATTGAGGAGAGCAATTTAAAAGAATTGGGTTCACTGTTGCGTTCCTGTACAAATAAAATAATGATGTTTGCAAGTTTTTCAATATGGTGGATGTCGGTGAACTTGTTCTATGTAAATTCCTAAGATTTAGAGGTCCGGTGCTCTGTATTCTGAGATTTACGTTTTGCGCACAGTAAATTAAAGAAAATAAAGCGTCGATATTAGTATTTAGGGTTGGTTTGATGTTGCTGTGTTTTGAAAAAAAAAACTGATTTTGTTATGCTGTAAGAATAAGCTCATTTTTGCTGCTTCATGTTTTTAATTTTTTTTTCATCCAAAACTGTGAAAATAAGATATTTTTAAATGTTTACCAAACACCATTTTTCAAAAATTGAAAACAAAGGTTAAAAATGAAATGAATATCAGATCGCTGTTATAAACTCAATTCTTAATTTATTATTCAAGATCATAAAGTCATAATACACCAGCCAAGCCACCATTAACCTTAATCCCCATACAAAAAGAAAACCCAAATTACAAATTACAAATTACTCAGATAATTAAAAACCCTACATTATCAAAGTCAAACACATAAAATCTAACAAGTCAAAGTAGGAATCATCCCAGCCTCCCTCGCATAAGCAAAGATCCCACCAGCCCTAATCACGGGGCCCGCGTCCCCGATCGGCTTCAACGTGTACTCCTTCCCCGTCGTGTGATTGATCAGACGGCTCTCGCTCAACTCAATGCTCACCACATCCCCCGTCTTGCACTCCTCGCAAACCCTACCCTCCGATTCCAGCGGGTACACCTCCCCCGTCGCCACCGAGTTCCTGAAGAAGATCCGCGCGTACGACTCCGCTACCACCGCCGCCACTCCCGCCGCTCCCAGCGCCACCGGCGCGTGCTCCCGCGACGACCCGCACCCGAAGTTGGCGCCCCCGATTATGATCGAGTACTTCGACCTGGTCTCTCCCGGATCCACGAAGCGCGTTGAGTAGGAGCCGGGGAGGCCGCAGAGCGCGTAAGACCCGAGCTTCTCGTACTCGGAGGGGTTGGAGGGGACCAGGGTTAGGTACTCGGCGGGGATGATCTGGTCGGTGTCTATGTTGTCGCCGACGACGTAGCAGAGGCCGTGGAATGTGGTGGATGGGGTTGGGGAGGCGGCTGCGCGTGTGGTGAAGGTGGCGCGTGAGATTGGGATTTGGGATTGGGGGGCGTGGGTGAGGGGTTTGATGGGGATGGGGGATAGGGTTGGGAATTTGAGAAAGTTAGGTGTAGACAGAGAGGGTTTGTGGGAGGAGGAGGTGGTGAAGCTAGGGTTTGGAGACAGAGAGAGAGTGGCGGCGCCGGCCATTGTGTCGTTGGAAGTTTGCTCAAAACAGAGGAAGGAGACGAGGAAACGAAAGGGCTTTTGTCTGTTTCAACTTTTAAGTAGTAAAGGGTGGCTGAACGACACTAAAGATGTTGTCGTTTGATGTGGGGAAGAGGCAAATTGGGAGTTGAATTGCTCACTCTTTTTAATCTTTCTTGCCATGTCTTGTTGAATTGGGTGCATTTTTGTTCGTTGTTATAAATTATTGTGTATGCCCATCATCATTTTTAAAGCTTGATATGTGTCTATTAATATAATCATGATTAAATAATATATTTTTAATTTTTTTATATCATTATGAGGAGAGAGATACAATTTGGCAACTATTTTTTATATGGAGTTTTAACGAAACACTCATGGTACTGTTCACTTTTAACGAAAAACCACATTTTTATCCTTCTACTATTCACTACACTTTTTTTTTGTCATTTTTCATTTAAATTAAAGTTTTTTTTTAGTTTTCCTTTTTTTGTATTTATCTTTGCTTTTGTTAGTTGCATCTTTAAACAATGCGGCTTTAAGAGAGAGCAATAGGAGCCATTGCATAGGGCCCTAATTGAACAGGGACTCCCGATGGATTGATGTCTCGTAAAACAATCCATGAACTTGACACTACTAAACTATTGCATACTCAAGGCGTGACAATTGCCATACAGATTCAAGTTCCAAACGGACAATCCATGGACTTGGACATAGCAATTTTAATATGCCTCATACTTGAAGCATGATAAGTGTATAGGTCGCAATGATTCAACTCCCCAGAAGTGGAGACTAAAAATCTAAGCTTTATAACGCTCTAGAGGAGGTTATGATCCAAATTCTTCAAACAATTCATCTAATAAGAGATGATTGTCTTAGAAGAGACAATGTAGAGCTCCTAAAGAGCACCCCCACGAGTAAAGGCTTCTACAATCGGTTGACCAAAATGAGGATCCCAAATTGCATGAGCAATAGGTCTTACATGTAAAGGATCATGTACCCATGCCTCAAAATTTACTTGCCAAGCTACATGTAACAGATTTCCAGAAGTCCATAGAAAAATTATTGCCAATTGCCTGAAATGAGAAGCAAAAATATTCTGATAAAGACGTCCCTCAGTAATAACATCACACTCTCGAAGTCATATGCGGTAGCAATACCAAACCAAATACGATGAGTAGTGAGGTGCTGAGCTAAGCCTTGGCTAAACTCAAAAGGTTACAAGTCGCCTAATGATGTTGAACCCAGAAGGTTACATATGGGCATTATAATATAGTGAAGTCCACTTGCATGATATGACACAATGTTCCTAGTTGAAACTTGAAATTGCAATGCACTCCTGTAACACATGATTTCCCATTGTGAAAGTTGTTCATTTCAATCGAGAATTATATATTATATAAAGGTTTCTAAAATGCCCGAAGCATATCTCCATAAGTAATTCCCTCAAGTATACAAGCAAATTACTCTGTATAAATTGCAAAGGAGAATGTGTCATGAAGTGTATAAAATTTCTAAAGGATTCAAATTGCTTGAAGCAAGTCCTGGAAGGGTATGATGAGTAGATTTTATATTATATATTTTACCCTAATCTTAGTATATTTTGGTTAATATATTGGAAGAATTTTGATACTTTGAATTGTATTTTCAATATAGGACTTTCGACTTCCTCTGGAGCAAAACAGAACCAAATGGACGAATTTTGGAGTAATTCCAGTTGGAGGACGTTCGTGAGTCACTTAACTTGATCGTATCAAAATTTGGGATTTTTCCACCAAGCGGTTATTTTCTGACGAAGAAATAAAGAAGCAGTGCGCAGTGCGCAGTGCTGGAAAATGACGTTTTTGGGCTTAAAGTGCGTTTTTGGAGCCCAAGATGACCTCGGATGGGTTCGTAGCCTTCTGGAAAAGTGTTCAGAATATCCCAAACATTAAATCCAGCTACATTGGGCCAGTTTTGGAGCAGCTTATGGGTCAAAACGTGGCTGTTCAGATTTTAGACGAATTTTATCATTTAATTTAGGGTTATGTTTCCTATTTTATGGGAATTAATTTTAGTTTCCTAGGGTTTTTGTGGAGGCTGAGCAGATATATTGCTGGGCCGTCTACCATATTGGAGTACGCTTTATTTTATGCAACTTTGGAGACAGAGAGAATTACTAGGGTTTTGGAGATTTTCTACTTGAAGGTGTTTTCAATCTTTTTCTTAAGAATATTTTCTATGATTTCAATTATGAATATGCGGAACTAATTTCTTTTGCTAGAGCGAAGCCTTGAGCCTTAGCATGAATATGTGATTTTTATTTAATTGCTTATGATTGATTGCATGCGTACTTTGAATTGTTAATCACCGGGATAAAAACTATCTAATTGTCGTAATGCCTGATCACCATTAGGATCTTTAGAAAAGTAATTTGATGCAATTTTGATCGGAAGGTTCCCTGAAATTGACGCTGGCTTCTTGTGATTAATAATTGTAATTTCTCTTAGGATGAATATCACGTCTTAAGGATTGCATGGTTTTTCAAAGGATTTTCATAAAGCATAATGAGTCTTTTATGTTTAGATTTGATCCGAACGTCCGGACGGGTTGCATGTTAGATATACGTTCTATGTTGGAGGTTCCAAGTAGAATATGAATTAGGAAAATCTAACCTTCAAAGTGGCATGTGTAGATTATAAGTAATTGGTAAAAATTCATAGGATTGCTAGGTGATGGTGGAACCCTAGTGCTTTCTTAATTTGATTCTCCCAAAACTGTTTTTTTTTCTCTCTAGCTCTAATATTGCAGATTGTTTATTTTAATTCTTTAATTTCGTTTTTATTTTAATTAGGTTATAAAATCAATCACCTGAACTTCTACTTTACAATAATTAAATGGAATCTGATTAGTTTCGAATTATTTAATAATCTCTGTGGAGACGACCTTGGGAGATCCGTTTATACTACAATAACCTTGTGATTCTTGCAAGTAAAATAGGAGATTTAAGCCCATTCACATGAGTAGTAAAAATCCTATCAAGAAAATGGCGCCGTTGCCGGGGATTATTTAAAATAATCCCTACTAATCAGATTTTCAATTAGTTATTTCTGTTCATACATATAAAAAAAATTTAATTTTCGTTTTATTTTATTTTTACAGATTACAACAGTACAACAGTCCAGATTTCAGAAATCTGTGCATGGTCAGCACCCGTTCAACAGTGCAGAAATTGATTCCATTTGATCCAGAACTTGAGCAGAATTTAAGGAGGAAACGCTGGGAGCAAACTTTGCAGAGGGTTCCTCCTCTGTAGGTAACTTTTCTACAGTCTTTAAATTCTGAAGACCTGCACAGCAAAGAAAAAATGACATTTGTAATTCCAGAGGCAGGTCTGCCCCTGGGTGATTCCCTGACAGCCCATACAACAAATATACCAAATTGCATTACTTATCCGGCAGTGGAGGAAGGGTCTGCATTTGAAATAAAGCAGCACATGTTGAATATTCTACCTACGTTTCATGGGTTATCATCTGATGATCCTAACATGCACATTGCAGAATTTTTAATGGGGTGCAAAAACATTTTGGTGAGGGGATTTTCAGCCGAATCTATTAAGCTGCGTTTATTTCCATACACACTAAAAGATCAAGCAAGGAGATGGCTCCTCACAGTTCCATCTGGAAGCATTACAACTTGGGCCCAACTCAGTGAAATTTTTTTAAACAAGTATTATCTAGCTTCGAAGACTCTTGACATGAGAACTCAAATTTTATCATTTGCCCAAAAGCCAAATGAAGAGTTTCATGAGGCGTGGGAGCGATTCAAAGAGTTGATTAGAAAATGTCCACATTCGGGTATTAACACTACTGATCAAATGCATATATTTTTCAAAGGGTTAAATATGACTACAAAAACTCTTGTCAACGCTTCATGCGGAGGTTCGTACAAAGATAAAAATGCACAAGAGGCTTATTTATTATTTGAAAAAATGGCAGCAGATACACAACAATGGGCAGTTGAGCAGCCACAATCTAGATCCGTTTTTGAGATGTCAAATGGTTCACCATACGTGTCGGCACAAATTGAAAAAAATGGAGAAAAAGCTTGAAAGATTTGATGCAAAATTTGACATGTTATTACAAAGAATTTCGGGTTCACAGGTTGCTGTACAACAGCCTCTACAAGCTGCCTGCAGCATTTGCAGCTTGACAAATCATGATTTTTTGAGATGTCCACATAAAGATGCTTATCCGGAGTTTATAGCGGAGCAGGTTAATTCATTTAATAATTTTCCACGTCCCATATATGACCCGTATTCAAATTTCTACAACCCAGGTTGGAGAGATCATCCTAATTTAAAGTGGGACAAAGATCTGAACTCTAGGCCTCAATTTCAACAGCAGGTACATCAACCTGCTGCACCAAAGGCAGCTTAGGAGGTTGCAATTGAAAAATTAGCAAATACTACCACTCACGAAATCCAAAATCTGCATGCATCAATGAAAAACATGGAAAAACAAATGGGGCAGATTGCTTTACAGGTTTCAGAAAGAGCACCGGGTACATTTCCTATTCAAACAGTACCTAATCCAAGAGGACGAGAAGAATGCAATGCTATACGGACTTTACAGTCTGGCAAAAGTTACAACAACGGACATGAAAATTCTGTTGGAAATTCACGGGCAGCAGAACAGCCCCAAACTAAATCTGCAATTTTTGCAGATTCTGCAATTTATGCAGATTCTGGGCAGTCCCAAGATAGATCCAAAGATACCACAAAAACTGCAGAACGTGTTTATGAGCCTCCAATGCCTTATCCTGAAAGGTTGAAGCCTAAAGCTAAAGATCAACAGTTAAAAGATTTTATGAAGACTTTGTCAAAAGTTCAGATTAATCTACCGTTAATTGATGCAATCAAGAACATTCCATCTTATGCCAAGTTTTTGAAGGACGTTTGTACAAAGAAAAAGAAGCTTGTTGATTTTGAAAAAGTGATTCTTACAGAATAGTGCAGTGCGCTCTTATTGCATAAATTGCCTCCAAAGAAAAAAGATCCAGGGAGTTTTACTATCTCTTGCACCATTGGAAATTGTGATTTTAGTAGTGCTTTAATTGATTTAGGTGCTAGTGTAAACTTAATGCCTTATTCTGTTTTCAAACGTTTAGGTGAAGGTGAGCTGAAGCCAACCTCCAGTATTATTCAATTGGCTGACCGTTCAATTACCTACCCTAGAAGAGTCATTGAAGATGTTATTGTAAAGGTTGACAATTTATATTTACCGGCTGATTTTATGGTGTTGGACATGGATGAGGATTTGACAACGCCCATTATTTTGGGCCGCCCATTTCTGGCAACAGCCCGGACTCTTATTGACGTTGAAGCCGGAACATTAACATTCCGGGTTGAAGATCAAACTGTTGTTTTCAAGTTGTTTGAAGCAAGCTTACATTCAGGTGACAAGCAATAATGCATGCGTGTTGATGCATTAGATGGTTTACCAAGTGCCAAGTTTATGAACAGATCATCAACTGACCATCTATCCATAAAGCCCCCGAATTTAACTCGTGATTGTACAAGTCCTAAACCACAGCAGCAAAGGGTGCTACATGATGACCAGCCAATTAACACTATGAAAAAACATAAAAATTTGCCAAGCAGCCCAAATTTTAAGAAAATACAGCCTGGTAAAAAAGTGTGGTTATTAAGTTCAGATTTCAAGTCATTTCCAGGGAAACAAGAGTCTCGATGGAAAGGCCCTTTTCTAGTTACTAAAGTTTTTCAAAATGGTAACGTGGACATCAAAGCTGAGGATACAGGTTTCACATTTAAGGTTACCAGACATCAACTTAAACCATGCATAGCAAAATTTGGTGTAGGCAAGTCATCAACTCTAAAGGCACCAGTGATCTAGCCATCGGAGTTCTGCAACGTCTAGCTACAGATTTAAAATAAAGCACTTATTGGGAGGCAACCCAATGTTTCTAAACTCTTTCCTAATTTATTTTATTTTATTTTATTTTTTATTTTTTATTTTCATTTTAACAAAAATTAAAAATTAAAAATTAAAAAAAAAAATAATAAAGAAAAGAAAAAACGAAAAAAATCTAAAATGAAAAATTGCAGGTTGATTTTATTTACCCAGTTGATTTTAGTTTATTTTATTTTATTTTAACGCATCTTGGTTAATTGCAGGTTGCGAATGTGGAAAATAAAGCGCGTCCTATGCTGGAATCCTGCACCCAGCATCAAGTCTACGTTTACATCAACCACATCTACACTATACTGGAAATTTAAAGAAGTCAACATAAAAAGTCATTCACAGATGCAAGTTTGGGGGTGATTGTTGCAGATCCATACACCACAGAACTGAGTACAGCTATTATTACCAGATCTACAACAACTACACTTGCAAGGATTCGAATTTTACCTCCCAGATGCACCGATCTGGGTCATGCGGCCTGTGCTGTTTTCATCCGTTGAGCTTGTGTGTTTACTTCTATTTCCTTGGCTCTATCATGGATCCGTATACCCCTACATAAAGAGCAAAAATATGAGTACACACAGGTTAAATATGGCATTATAATGAACTATCGTTGAACATGTAAATGTTGAGTTTAGCTACTGCAAAAGAACGAGATCTTTACCTTCATGATTTGCAGCGGCCGAGACATTTGCCGTTTAGTTTGTGTTCTGGGACCATTAGACCGGCAGCTTAAGCTTGTTTTTCTCTCGGTTATACGCTGGATTTGAGTGTCATTTTTCAGTCCCAGCAGTGGTTATATTATTCAAATATCAGATCATCGTCAATCCATCAAAAGGGTTACGGGTTTTACCTCATCATTTGCAGATCCTTGGTTGAGCAGAGGTGGCGACTCAGGGTGTGTTCTTGTGTTGTTGTCTCAGATTTGAAACCATTAGGGGTCGTCACACTGATAAAACCACATGCATGTGTTAGTTTTTGTTCCAGTTGTCTCAAACAAATAAATTGGACAATGAAACCACAAGATTGGAGGATGATTTTACCTTTGGGTTTCAGTTTTTCCGATTTTCCACCACGGCTGGGTACTCACGGAGGTGTGTTGTTGTTGGATTATGGACGGCTACAGATGCATCACTCTGCGAGGAAACTGAGACATACACAGAACAATCAAATGCATCAGTCACAGACATTTTCATTTTACTCTTGGTGATGCAGTTAGCAAAAATGGAGCTACCTCTTTACATTCGAACGAACAAAAGGAGACATGGCATGGCTTAGTTTTTACCTGCAGAGGGAGGATTTTTGGACGAACTATTTTAGATCACCCCGTTTGGGTATCAGTGTTGCGGACCAGAGCACTATCCTAGAGGAATCAGACATGCATGTTTCGCTCTACCATGGATGGGGGCTACGAGGGAAGAGATCCGAGAGAGTCTATTTGGTTTGTCTCAAGATAGAGAAGGTTTTTGTCTTTTTGGGAGTAATGAAGGAGAGAGAGCGGAGATGAAATGGGGAAATGAGAGAAAACTGTGAGAGAAACATAGCTCTTTTCAATTTAGAAAGAAATGGCGTATGAGACAAATGGAACATAATGGCGTTTTTCAATTGGAATCCTAAGGCACTCACCCCCCGGATGCACGACACGTGTGCAAAATCTGAACGTTTCCTTTATCTGCCAAGAGGGGGTTTTGAAATGACTCTACAATGGAGCCGTTTGGCTCTAGACTAGGTGAAAAGAGAAGAGCCGTTCGGCTCTGTACTCAAGATTTGCAGGAATCCAATGTCTTCAATTAATGGTGCATGCTTTTACGTGGCCTTCATGACTGACAATTTTTTTTTAAAACATCTGCATGCCAGTTGCACGGTACTTGTCAAATAGGCTGCCAGCTGCATCCCATTTATCAAGAAGGGAATCCAATGTCACGCCATGATTTTTTTTTTTTTTCCTCAAGCCCAGGTTTTGTTCTTTCCTTTCTTTTTCTTTTTATTATATATATATATTTATTTATTTATTTATATATTTTCTCATTTTATTTTCTTTTTATAGTCTTGTCCATTATTATTATTTTTTATTTGTTTTTTTTCTAGTGTCACAGTTGTTGTGTTGTGTTTTTTTATTTTTTTTATTTTTTTTAGTTTTCTTTTTGTTTCCACACCTTGAGGACAAAGTGTGAAATAAGTTTGGGGGTGGGAAAATAACATTTTACGTTTTTAATTTTTGTGTCGGTTAAAAGTTTTCATTCTTTTTAAGTTAATATCCATAGATTATTTTAAACGTTAGAACAAATGGACATGGTGAAGGTTAATCCCACATTAGAGTCTTTGCTATTTATCGTTGCTTAGACACTAATTCATGAATTATAATTTGAACTTTGCACATCACACCAACATGTTTTGTGGGGAGTGAGATTGAAACACTTGCTTTTAGTCTAAGTTTAATTTTAATTTTTGTTTTAAGTAAAGTTAGTTATTATTGTGAAAAAAAAAGTAATAATTGTCTCACCCAAGGTTTTGCCTAGTAACCGGGCCAGTCCTGCCTAATCAGTAGTGATTCTCGCGTCAAACGGTAGAGTTTTGGCATGGGACAAAGTGGTTAGTTGGTTTTGTAGCATTTTCAGCTCGGGTTAATAAGTCCATAGGGGTGTTCTACACCTAGTGCCCTAAAGCCCTAGTGGTTTGGGAGTCATTGACCTAAAGCTCGCTACATGGGTTGGATCGAAAGCTTAAGTGAACCGACATTGCACGACCACTACTGTTACTGAAAAAAAAAATTGTTATAAATGAGAAGAAAAAAAAAAGAGAAAAAATTGAAAAAGAAAAAGAAAAATAGTTATATTTAATGTTAGTATATGTGAAATAAAGAAGGACGAGAGGTAAGGGTTTTAGTCGAGTTTCCTTAACTATGTTGGTTCACTTTACACCAAAGGAAGTTTGTGAATTCTGTTCTAATTGATTCTAAATGACTTTAGACTCTGTGGTGGGATTGGTTGGAACTTTTGAAAAGATGTTCTAGTTTTTAAAATTTGCTATGGCTTGCAACTTGAAGGTGGAAATTTTGTCTTGGTTGAGTTTTAGCTAGTTGTCTAGTTTGTTAAGTTTTTATTTTTGTTTGAGTCTTGTTTTGCTTGAGGACAAGCAAAAAGCTAAGTTTGGGGGTATTTGATGAGTAGATTTTATATTATATATTTTACCCTAATCTTAGTATATTTTGGTTAATATATTGGAAGAATTTTGATACTTTGAATTGTATTTTCAATATAGGACTTTCGACTTCCTCTGGAGCAAAACAGGACCAAATGGACGAATTTTGAAGTAATTCCAGTTGGAGGACGTTCGTGAGTCACTTAGCTTGATCGTATCAAAATTTGGGATTTTTCCACCAAGCGGTTATTTTCTGGCGATGAAATAAAGAAGCAGTGCGCAGTGCTGGAAAATGACGTTTTTGAGCTTAAAGTGCGTTTTTGGAGCCCAAGATGACCTCGGATGGGTTCGTGGCCTTCTAGAAAAGTGTTCAGAATATCCCAAACATTAAATCCAGCTACATTGGGCCAGTTTTGGAGCAGCTTATGGGTCAAAACGTGGCTGTTCAGATTTTAAACGAATTTTATCATTTAATTTAGGGTTATGTTTCCTATTTTATGGGAATTAATTTTAGTTTCCTAGGGTTTTTGTGGAGGCTGAGCAGATATATTGCTGGGCCGTCTACCATATTGGAGTACGCTTGATTTTATGCAACTTTGGAGACAGAGAGAATTACTAGGGTTTTGGAGATTTTCTACTTGAAGGTGTTTTCAATCCTTTTCTTAAGAATATTTTCTATGATTTCAATTATGAATATGCGGAACTAATTTCTTTTGCTAGGGCGAAGCTTTGAGCCTTAGCATGAATATGTGATTTTTATTTAATTGCTTATGATTGATTGCATGCGTACTTTGAATTGTTAATCATCGGGATAAAAACTATCTAATTGTCGTAATGCCTGATCACCATTAGGATCTTTAGAAAAGTAATTTGATGCAATTTTGGTCGGAAGGTTCCCTGAAATTGACGCTGGCTTCTTGTGATTAATAATTGTAATTTCTCTTAGGATGAATATCACGTCTTAAGGATTGCATGGTTGTTTCAAAGGATTTTCATAAAGCATAATGAGTCTTTTATGTTTAGATTTGATCCGAACGTCCGGACGGGTTGCATGTTAGATATACGTTCTATGTTGGAGGTTTCAAGTAGAATATGAATTAGGAAAATCTAACCTTCAAAGTGGCATGTGTAGATTATAAGTAATTGGTAAAAATTCATAGGATTGCTAGGTGATGGTGGAACCCTAGTGCTTTCTTAATTTGATTCTCCCAAAACTGTTTTTTTTTTCTCTCTAGCTCTAATATTGCAGATTGTTTATTTTAATTCTTTAATTTCGTTTTTATTTTAATTAGGGTATAAAATCAATCACCTGAACTTCTACTTTACTATAATTAAATGGAATCTGATTAGTTTCGAATTATTTAATAATCCCTGTGGAGACAACCTTGCGAGATCCGTTTATACTACAATAACCTTGTGATTCTTGCAAGTAAAATAGGAGATTTAAGCCCATTCACATGAGTAGTAAAAATCCTATCAGGGTAAAACACAAATTATGTACTTAATACCAATAGATGGTATAAATTGCCTTCGCGAGTATTTTCATTATAATATTGTTGCAACAAACTAAATGTCTTGTAAGAGTTGATATTAGATTGAGGCTCAAATGATTATGGTATTAAAGAACCATATGGATTGAAGATCATGAGTTGAACACTCAAATGATTAACCAATATTCAGTCACTAAGAAGTATTATTCATCCTCATGACTCATGAGGGATTTGATAATTGATACTTGGTCAGGAAATACCATATCTTAGTGAAGTATGTGCCGTCATGTATTTAGCAAAATACATTGAATCATATATTACATTTCTTGGGAAGCACAATACCAACATATAGGTATTGGAATGAAATGAAGTTGATCATTTGTTATCTCTGGGAAATTATAGACAAGTGTTTGTTCTATTCCAAAGAACTCACTATTAGCCATGGTTTTATTGGGTAAGAAAAATCTGAATCTCTCTCTAGCCTGCATACAAATAGCTCACAAAAAGGATTTGCATTTACATACAGAAATAGATTGATCCTACCACAATCAACGAAGCAAACATTTGTTGTTATATCTTCATATCTCTCCGAAATACATATCTCCAAAGTTTTCACTTCAGAAGTTCAAGAATTGCATCGACATGCATTTGCACGATGACAAGCTAGTTAATCCAGGTTTATTAAAATTAGGGGGAGCATCTTAGAATATGCTACATTGGCCATATGATCAAAATATATTTTTGTTTCCTTTAGACCATCCAGTCATCTCATGAGTTATTATTGAAGAAGTTCTAAGGAGACAGTCAATCGAAGATTTGTTATCTCTTAAGTTATTGTTGGAGAAGTTCTAAAGAGATAGTCAATAAAAAATATGTGACCATCAAATGTGGAGTGTTGTAAATATGGATGACCATGTGTCTTCCATCTATTATTTGGTTGAGTGGATGACCCTACCTTTACAAAATTGTCATAGAAAGTGTCTTGGTAGGTTTGTTAGGTTGAAAGACGCTTTACCTATAAAACAATCATCCAACCAAGAAAGGAAAAAACATGGCAAGAGAAGAGGGAAGAAAGACAGAACGGGATGCCGAAGAAAAACATCAATTAGTTATACCAGGGCTAGAGAGAACGCGAGAAATAGTGAGAGTTATTTTGCACTTCTATTATTGCCTCGAGGACGTAGGCACACTTCCCGAACTCGTAAATATTGTATTTTATTTACTTTATATTTCATTGCACACATATCCTCAATCTAACACCCTAAAATAAAGTGTGATATAAAAAACGAAATGAATCACATTTTATATCTTGAACCTTTTGTTCATCAAAATTCTTTAGTACTAATTGTAAAATGAAGTATTAAAAAAACAACATTGGTAACAAATAAATCCCTCAGCCAGCCTTAACTGCAATTCTCATTCCTTATCCACAGTAATCCATAACACCACACGATCATTCCCAGTGTCATACAATTTCATAAGATGTTCTTTTGATTTGCATCTTTCGTACCCTTCTCCGTCCACACCCGCCACACGGAACAATGGGTTGCCATATTTGAAAACTGTAGAATGAAAAAACAAAACTAATTAAGAAATAGTATGAAAATAATAATTAAAATGTATAGCTAGTAGATGTATGTATTTCATCAAGTTTGGGGAGAAAATTAAGAACTCGTTCGATAACTATTTCGTTTTTTAGTGGTAGAAGAAAAAAATGAGGAATGCACAACGAAAAATAACACAAAATTAAAACTGGAAACAAAAAAATAAAAATTTCTTTTAAGTTGTTTATCTCCCACTATGTATTCAGCTCCATGGACTTGTTCACTCTGTAAAAACAAGCACAGAGCCCCAATTCCAATGACTGCTCCAACTGAACTTCTTCTCCCAAACATCTTTCGTACTGCCTCGAATTTTGTTGGTTTGGTTTGGTATTTCAAAGGGCTTGTATTTTCATTTCGTATGAAATGAAATGTCTGTAAATAGATACTAAATCAGACAAAGAGCAAAAAAAAGAGCAAATAAACTCATTAAAGATAGACCCCTTGATTATGGGAATGACAAAAACATTATAAAATTGGCTCTCCGTGATATCTGCAATATTTTCAGGTCGGCTTCATACCATATACAGTGTTTCCCCCAAATTCTAGGGATTAGAGATTTGTTTCATGCACCGAATCCAAATTCTAGGGATTAGAGATTGGGTTCCTCGAAAGGAGGAGATCTAGGGTTTGGGTTGCAACGAACGTCGGTGACCAAGGTTTTTGATGATTTTGAGTGTGATCTCAATGATTTGTCAAGTATTTTGTAGCGCTGGTGTGATCTGACATAGGCTTCGGCTTAGTTGTGCGAGTAAGTGTTTGTTACGCAGTGTTAAGGAGTTGTGTTTGTACTAGGGGAAGACTAGGATTTTGGTGGAGTGTGGTTGGCTTAGGAAGGGTAAGACTTTGAGAAGGGCGTAACATGGAGGAGTGTTCAGAGGGGGAAGATTTTGCTGACTTGGGAATGAGGTTTGGTGCTAAACTCTCCTTGTCAGAGAAGGAAAGGGATGGGGTTACTGTTGGCCGAAGGGAAGTCGATGAGGCTTTGTTGGAGTTCCACCACTGCTTGTTGGTGGAAGTCTTAACAGACAAGGGGGTGAATAGAGATGCCTTCATTGATTGTTTTACTTCGTTATGGAGGGGAAGGAAGGGTGTCTCTATTAGAGAACTCGGTGATTGAAGGTTTTTGGCAAGATTTATGGGGAAGCAAGATTTGCATCGAGTGTTGGAGATTGATATTCCATGGACGTTTAAGGGTGATCTGGTCATGATTGCGGACTGTACGGTAAGGGGAAATCATCGTTGGGATTCCTTATCGTTAGGGATGTTTTGGGTGCAGTTCCACAACGTTCCCCCATTGTGCATGACGGAAGGGGTGGCGTTAGCGATTGGTGGATGTATGGGAATTGTAATAAGAGTGGATAAATCTTCTAGTAGGGACTGCATTGGGAGGTTCTTGAGAGTTAAGATGCGTTTCAATGTGAGGGAGCCATTGATGCGTGGGACGTTCGTGAATTTTCCGGATGATAGGATAGTGCGGGTGGAGTTTAAGTATGAATGTCTTCCGAGGTATTGCCTAATATGTGGATTATTGGGCCATGCAACGCGAGTGTGTGGGGACAAACATATGGGTGTGAATGAAGGAGGGAACCATGGTCATAGGGATGAGTTTTATGCTTTTAAAAATTTGGATGCTGTAATTGATCTTAAAGGCAAGCTTATGGATGTGGCTACTCGAAGATACAGTTCATTAGGATCTAATGGGGTGTGTGGAAATACAGAAAGAGGAAGATTTAGCGGCATTGGGCGGAGAGATGGAAAATAGTGTTATGGAAGGGATGATGATATGGACTCTGGGAATGTGCGAGAATGTTCTGATACTCGGGAAGAATGGCAGCGTAAGGATGTGGATGGGCAGGTTTTAGTAGGGGAGGGAGAGCTCGAGGATACGACGGTTTCACCGAGCAAACCAATGAGTAAGGTGGGTGAGGGAGTAGATTGTTGTGGTTCTTTCGTTGAGAAACTCCGATTGTAAAGGGAGAGGGAAGATAATGAGCATCGAGCTCAGGAGGCGACTTTTGATGCGGGTTTGATTGGCCCAGGGGGTGTAGTTGCAGAAGGTGTGGAGAATGTAGTCTTAAAGGTGCATGCTGAGGAGGAAGATGTAGGTAAAACGGTCTGTGTATCACAAGAAAGTGGTGAGGCGATTTACTTAAACATTGTAGTGCCTGGAATGGATGAGACTATGTTACGGAATGAGGGATTTGGGCAAGATAATGAACAAGATTTAGATCCATTTGATTTGACTCCAATTATTGAAGCCATTTCGAAAGAAATGAAAGGGAAAAAATGGATGAACACGGAGATAGAATGTGAGATAGGGGTAGTGGGAATAACAGAAGTGGAGGAAAGATGAGTGCGCTCACAGAATGTGACTTTGTATAATGAGGCGGAGGAGACCAACCTAGAGGGGTCTCCCAAGGCACCATGAGAATTATATGCTGGAATTGTCAAGGAATTGGGGGTGACCTGACAGTTGATGATCTTCTGGAGCAAAATAGGCTCCATACCACTGACATAGTGGTACTTCTGGAGATGAAAGATAGGAGTCCTCGCTATGCCTACTTGAAATGGAGGATTGGTTTGGATTATATGCATGCAGTAGAGCCAAAGGGTATTGGAAGAAGATTGTGCATATTTTGGAAAGACTATAATCAGGTGTTATTAGTGAAATATTCGGATTTCTTTATTGAGGTGGGCATCCATGATGATAAGGTGAAGAAATGGAGATTCTTTGCAGTTTATGCTAGTACGGACGTGTTTGGGCCCAAAATATTGGTTTGGGCTTGAGCACTAAACTATTCTCAGCCCATAGGCTGTGCTTAGGAGTCATTGGGGGTCATCCGGTTTATGGCCCACAAAGCCAAGGCCGACCGTGTCCTATTAGGAATCCATGGGTAGTCGAATCATGATACGAGAATGAGTTTCGATAAGATAAGGATTAGGACTGGCTGAGATAAAGGGGGATCGAGGAAAAGAGTCTTAATCCGAGAATAGTTGGGATTCGATCGGAAGCAGGTTATCTACTATAAATATGGGGAAGAGGACATCATTCAAGCCTCTCTAATTCAACATACAAACTGCCCTGCGCAAACCCTCGATTTCGTGAAACCTCTTAACAACTCTAAGATTTTTATTTTCCTTTCTAGCCGACACATCTTCAGTTTGGATAAACAACACTGTTGTCGTAGAATCAGCCGACCGTGAAGCACCTTCAGTTTGGATAAACAACACTATGTCGAGGCCAACTGGTTATCTATCCAAGTCTCGGCCGAGGAGGATTTTTGAATCCTTATTGGCAGAGGTCATCTCATCAGCATTCTCGACGAAGTGAGGTGTTACAGTTTACTAGGGCTTATTACATTGAACGCTGAGTTGTTTTATGATTGGATACTCATAGGTAGGCTTGAGAGTTTGGCATTCTGACGGCCGAACCACGTTTACCATCAATACATATATCTGTTTTGATTATCTGTGCCCCTATACTCTGGTGTCGATTCGGCGTGCTTATACTCTTATGAATATAATCACCATGATTGAATCTGGCACTAACAGTTTGTGAACTTCACAGAACTAGCAGCCTTGTCTTCAAACTCTAGAACCCAAGGGTCGAGATGGTTCCTTCCTCGGCCGCAGTCACAAGATCAAGAAGTCAATCGCGTGATCAACGCAACATCAACATATTTTACTCTTCGGCAGAGCTCGATTGACGAGTTGGCATGCCCCGCATCAACTGAAGGACGTAGTTAGCTTATTAGTTACTCGGCTTGCGCGACACGTAGGCTTGGTAGTTTTTAGGGTTAACAGGACGATAAAAAATGAAAGGACCAGCGGCGTATATTACATCAACGTATTGAGGTGGCGGGGGATGATTGCTTGGTGATAGAGGATTTCAATGATATTTTGGATGACTCGGAGAAGACTTGAGGGAACTATAAATCGGTTAATAGTATGTGGGATTTTTGAGAGTTTGTGGCGATGAGTAGATTAATGGATTTGAGTTTTATGGGATACCCATTTACTTGGAGGAATAAACGTGACGAATGACTGATCCAACAATGGTTGGATAGAGGCTTGGCTTCCAATGGGTGGCTTGGGGTGTATCCTGAAGCTATAACTCAACATGAGGTTTTGGAAGGATCAGACCATGCAATGCTTGTTTTGTACACCGAAGACCGGATGCCATTTCAGAGAAATAGATTTATGTATGATCTTTGGTGGAGTAAGGAGGTGGGCTGCATGGATATTATTAAAAAATCATGGGAAAGAAATTTCATTGGGTCTCGAGCGTTCCAAGTTATGGAGAAACTGAAGCAAGTAAGACATGGCCTTCGCAAGTGGTACAGACAGCGTGGAAGGAATTCGAAGGGAAGGATTGAAACTTTGAAAAAGGAACTCCGCATTGCATATAAGTCCAAGTGTTTTGCCGGTGCTGAGGTTACAGAAAAAGAAACGGAGTTAAAAAAATTAGTCAGGGAGGAGGAACTCTATTGGAAGGTGAAATCATGAATTCAATGGTTGAAGGAAGGGGATAAAAATACCAAATTCTTTCATGCTCAAATGGTAAAGCGGAGAAGAAGTAATCGTATTAGAGGTTTGGAGGATGATAATGCGGTATGGTGGGAGGACTTGGCTAAGGTTAAGGATATGGCAGGGGAATATTTTGTTAACTTATTCACTACAAGTAACCCACGATGGATTCAGGAGGTGACGGAGTGGGTTGATCCAAGAGTTAGTGTGGGGGATAATGAGGAGCTGTGATGCCTATATTAGATGAATAAGTCCAAAGTGCAGCTTTTCAAATTCCGGCTTCTAAGTCCCCAAGTCCGAATGGGTTCTCGAGTGGATTTTTTCAGGATCATTGGGAGATGGTGGGGGGTGAGATTATTCTGATGGTGCAGGTTTCTGGCATTCAGGTATATTGTTGGAAAAAATCAATCATACACACATAGTGCTAATCCCAAAGGTTGCGTGCCCAAGGAAGATGACACAATTCCGACCGATCTCTTTATGTAATGTGTTATATAAAATCATTGCGAAGATTATCACAAACCGAATGAAGGTGGTTTCACAGAGAATTATTAGTATGAATCAATTTGCATTTGTGGTGGGGAGGCAAATCCAAGATAATATCCTGGTTGTTCATGAGATTTTGCATTGTTTGAAGATGCACCCAGCTGGTGAAGATCAATATTTGGCTATGAAATTAGACATGGCGAAGGCGTATGATAGGGTGGAGTGGAGTTTTTTATTGGCAATGATTCGTAAACTGGGTTTCTGTGAAGAATGTTGCAAGAGAATTGAGGCATGCATTTCCATTGTTACTTATAGCGTTTTGATTAATGGTTTGCCAAACGGATACATTCAACAGCAGAGGGGTCTTAGGCAAGGAAATCTAATGTCTCCGTTCTTGTTTCTAATTTGTGCAGAAGGTTTATCGACACTTTTACGTCGAAATGAAGAAATTGGGGTGCTTCATGGTATGCAGGTTACCCAGGTGGTTTGCCTATTTTTTGTCAAGCTTTGGTACTGGAGGTCCAGGGAGTACTAGAGGTGCTTGATTGTTATGCGGATGGTTCCAGACAATTTATTAATCGGGAGAAATGCTCCTTATTTTTTGGAGCTAATTGTTCTAAACGGCAAAGGAAGACAATTGGGCAATGGACTAATATTCAAGATAAGGATGGTTTTGGGAAGAACTTGGGTTTGCTAGCAGATTTTGGGCATTCCAAGCGTGCGGTATTTGAAGAAGTTCGTAAGGGTATGGATGCACGGTTTAATGGATGGGCGGAGCAATATTTGTCGTAAGCGGGTAAGGAGGTGTTAATTAAGGCGGTTGCAATGGCTATGCCAAACTACGTGATGTCTTGTTTTAAGCTTCTGGTGAGTACGTGCAAAGAGATGGAGTGGGAAATAGCGAGATTCAGGTGGAGGGGAAACAAAAAATATTCTGGAATGCCTTGGATTGCATGGGAAAAATTGAAGAAAAGAAAGGCGAGGGGCGGATTGGGGTTTAGGGACTTACAATGCTTCAACCTTGCGTTCTTGGCTAAAATTGGGTGGCATTTGATGATGGCTTCGGACTCGCTGTTGGCTCGGGTACTTAAAGATAAATACTTTTCGAACACAACGTTTTTGGATGCAAAGTTGAGGTGTAAATCATCATGAGGTTGGAAAGGTATTTTTCAGGGAAAAAAATTCTTGAAAGGGGGTTGCGCTGAAGGGTGAGGGATGGAACAAATATCAGAGTCATTGAACATCCTTGGATTCCTATACCCAACACTTTCAGACTTCAAACTCAAAATGCCTTGATGCCAGAATGGGTGAGCGATTTGATTGATTTTGAGTTGGGTGGGTGGAATATGGAGATGGTACATGAGCTTTTTGATGAGGAAGAGTCAAAGTTAATTTTGGGAATACCATTGAGTTTGTTGGGTTGTAAGGATAGGTTTATTTGGCATCATATGAAACATGGAGGGTATACGGTTCGAACGGGGTATAAGGTGGTGATGGAGTTGCAAGCGAATGGGGAGTTTGGGAGAAGAGGTACGGGCGTGGCAAGTGGGAAGGTTGAAGGGGACCAATTGTGGAAAGGAATTTGGGGGCTTCATGTTCCTAATAAACTAAATTTTTTTATGTGGAGATGTTGCAATGGTTCGCTGGCGGTAAGAAGGAACTTGCTTCGAAGATGTATGAATGTGGATGGTCAGTGTGTGGTGTGTGGTGCTGTGGAGGAAACATAGGAACATCTTTTTTTTTCGATGTGTATTTAGTAAAGTGTTCTGGTTTTGCTGCCCATTACAAATTGATTCGTTGTCTTTGGTGGGACAAGACTTTAGGGGATGTTGGGAGGCTTTGTTGTCACATATTAAAAGATGGCAAGGCAGGAAAAAATTCTCTAGGATGTGGTATTCGGGTTGTGGAGAATTTGGAAGTGCTGAAATGATGTGGTGCTTCAAGGGAAAACATGGAATCCAATGGAGGCAATTGAGGTATGGAGGAGACATGTGGGTGAGCATCGGGTATTTGAGAAGGAGGTGAGGGATTCTTTGGTTAACTCAAAGGAAATTGGGGCACGAGAGGATGGTGGAGCAACTGAAGGGTGGAGGAAACAAAAGTTTGGTACTTTGAAAGTAAATTGTGATGGATCATGGAATTCGAAGACGGGGCTGGGGAGTTATGGGTGGGTGATTCGAGATTTTGTAGGTGTTCAAGGAGAGCAGGAGGCCATTCGGCAATCTTGGCAGAAGCGGAGGCCATTCGTGCAACATTTGTGTTTTGCAAAAACGAAGGATTTACGAAGGTGGAGATTGAATCGGATGCCCATGTGCTATTGCAAATGATTAACAAGGAGATTGAAGTAAATGCTGATTTGGAATGTCTTCTGTTTGATATTGATTCTTTGGTGAAGCATATTGAAGATGTCAAAATAGGGTTTGTGCCGCAGGGAAGCAACTTGGCTGCTCACACGGTTGCCTCGTTTACTGCCAAATATGGTGGTCCATTTGTTTGGGATGAGATAGGCCTTGAATTTTTATTTAATATTCTTGCTATGGATGTAAACATTTCGATTAGATTATAAATAAAGTCTATCTTTTGACAAAAAAAAAAAAAGAATAAATTGTTTGTCACTATTTTAGAATCCATATAATGTCAAGAACTGAAAATGGAAGAATGGTGTTGTAAATATTGTTAATTATGTGATTAATATGTAATATGCAATAAGTTAAAGAGAATTTTTCATTTTTCTTAAGATGTAAATTAGGTCAGTCGGTCAATGTAGCCACATAGTCCTCCAACACAAATTGCTTTATTAACAAAACAAATTCTTTCACTTTCTAATTCTGTAAGAAATATTTGTTATTTATCAATATTTTAAGGCATTTGCTTATAAATGAAGAACTTGTACTCATAATTTACTTTGTTAGAACTTAGAAGTGATATTCCTATAAACATGTCAATTTGTCTATTAAAAATTCAAGTGCTTCTCCCAAAACCAAAATTGCTTCTATCATTCATAAACACTTTGGGGGTGTTTGTTTCCCCTCACTAAAGTTCACTGGACTGGACTAGACTAAAAGTTAGTCCAGTCCCGTGTTTGGTTCCTGGCTGGACTAGTTTTAATGGGATTAGCCAAGACTCGCTTTCACTAACAACCTCACTAGCCGTTCTTAGCGTGTCCCCCCTAAAACCATTGGATTAGCTAAGAACTTCTTCGGCCTGCTTGAATCACCTTCCCGACCTCAATTTCGATGGCACAAGCTTCAGGCACGGCTTCATCTCCGACGACGAACTCGTCAACTTCTTCATCTCCGATGATGACCTTGTCAATGGGTCATCTTCGCCATCTTCTTCTCCTTCGCTGCTTCGTTATTGCCATGGTTGTGGCTTTGAAGCTATTGATTTTGGCTTTGCCTTCGGCTTGCCTCCTCATCAACTGGGTCATCTTCACCATGACTGCTTCGCAATCTCAGTAAATCAATTTTTGTTCTAGGTTTTTTTTCTTTCTGGTTTCTGGGTTTTTTTTTCTTCTAGGATTTGCAGGTTTAACTGGTTACTAGAAGACTTGCCTTTCTTTTTAGAATCTCTGAAGGCTTGGCGAATGGTTAACCAACAAATTCTCTTAATTAAACAAGAAAAGTAAGAGATTGATGCATAATTTGATAGAGAGAAAATGATGGAGAAGAGAAATGAGGAAGGGTAAAGGAAGGAAGGGGAAAGAAAATTTGCTTGGGTCCATTCATTTCCAGACTTCACTGCCCTTTAATTATTAATTTTTGTTTAATTTTTAAGCCAAAAGTGAATTAAAAATGGAAAAAAAAATGTAGTCTGTGACTTAGTCCGACACTACACCAAACTAAACTAGTCCAACTTAGTCTAGTCTAAGCAAGTCCAGCTTAGTCCTTGAAGTTAGTCCAGTCCGAGACAGTCCAGTGCAACAAACGTACCCTTCAAGTTTTTCTTCAAACCATAGCATTTTTAATCATCTGGAAACACTTTTAAGCCCCGTAGAAGCAAACTTAAACCGCATAAAAACTTCTATAGCACAGATACACTGTCACCATGCATTCCTGTGCATTAAACATTTAATTTTACATAAAATTATATTATTAACACAAGATAGCCAATAATTGCGGTGTATGTAGAGGGATGCACATGTAAATAGAAATTTTGTTGAGACGGGCATCCAAAGATACAAAACCCCAAAACCCTGTCCCTGTCATCGTTACCGTCCCTGCAACTCTGAGGCTTAAGACTGTATCTGAATCAAATTTTACAGAGATGGAATTTAGGGTTTCACATGGAATCCCTATGTTCTCTGGCTCCTCACACCTCGCTTACCTCCATAACCAGCGTCACTGCTTCTCTTCCCTCAAGAAACTCCATAAAACCGCTCAAGCTCGCGCTTTTGTCAATGGCGGAGGCGGCGGTTCTAAAGGTCAGTGTTTCACTTCCCGCTTTTCATTCCCGTTTGGTTCCTGAGAAAATTGAGCAAAAAGCAAGGATGAAACCTTAATTTGATGGAATTAACCCTCCACTTTGTCTTTCCTTTTATGCTAACAAACAAATAGAACGTAAAGAATTGGGATTTCTTGAATTAGTTACCAATCGTTGTGCGAGATCATTGGCACTATCGGTTTTGAATTTAGATTGCGGGATTATGAGCTATTTATTTGTTAATTGTTATGTAACTTATGTGCAGGTGATTCTTTTTTGTTGCCTGGTGCAACGGTGGCTACATTACTTATGCTCGGTGTTCTACATGGTCGTCGGATGTATGAAGACCGGAAGGTATGTGTGGGTGAATTACATTCCATTCATCCATAATAAATAGTTGAATAAAGTTGTGAATGATTGAATGAACCGAGCAGCATTTACTAATTACCTAATTAACCATGAACCGAGCTGCATTTGCTAAACCCATTTACTAATTAACCATGAATGAGATATGTGGGATAGTATGCCATTGAACAAAAGACATAATTTGTCAGATGCCAGACGATTGTGTAGCTTGAGAAGGTCCTTTGAGTAAAAGGATCAAATCATTTGACCAAAGCATCCGAATTCGAACGTCTAATTACACAGTTACTGTTTTCTGTCTGTCCCCTTTGGTGAATTCTACATGCTATATCTACCATTTTAATGCATAACACTTGAAAATTGAAATTTATGGTACAATACTTTCTATATATTTCTTACATTGTGCTACCTATTCCAAAAATGGACCTCGATTATTACACTTGCATGCATGTCCGATCATCGATATGAAGTTTACTTGGAGTTCTGGTGATTATTCATGACTAAATATTTTCTCCCACTTGATTGATAGGCCGAGGAGGCACGAGAGAATGGAGCTGAACTTGAGTTTCAACCAGATGTAAAAGTAATGTCTCAGTTGTAATTCTAGCTTGATTTTTTTTTTGTAACTTTCACGCTTTCACTATAGCTGTATGTTTTAATTTCAAAAATGTTTTTCCATATCTGACATTGACGTGAACTTTGTTTAAATTGGCAACCTTAGTCTAAATTTTTAAGGTTGCTGCCTCTGCGCTCCATTTCCAGATGTTGGGGATTATTGACAAGTGTGGTAAGTGATCTTCTCACTTCTTGATTCCTTATGTTTAACGAATCTTTTCCTTTCAAACCTATGTGTTCCATTTATTTTGTACACCTTCTTTGTTAGAGAAAATAGGTTTGTATTTCCTCTCATTATGTTGCCTTACTTATTTTTACTTGTGATATCAGATTGAATTTTAAATGTATTACTCACTATGATTTATTTTTGTTAGGAAATTCCAGTCTCTCTCCGCCCGCATGTTTATGGAGCGTGGGCTAGGGCATTCCATTCAAGTAAGATTTTACCTTAAATTTTTGTTGTCACACACCTTTTTAATACTTTTGATACTATAGCTAGTAACTTATTATTTTTGATAGAAAAGTAGAAATTTGTGCATGAATTTCAAAATTGAATGATATATATTTGATAATATGGTATGTTTGCATGTAAGACTTGGAAGAAGCAGCTCTGCCACTGGATGAATACGCATCTTTACGAGAGTTCTTTGTTCGAACCTTGAAAGAGGGTTCCAGGCCTATTGACCCCGACCCACGATGTCTGGTAACTGGTAACCAGCATTTTGGACTTCTTATTGTCCAATCTGTTCCTTTCTGAAGTGTTTATAGTATTACGTGACTTGTATGAATTTTTCTGTGGTGAAACCATGATAGGTTAGTCCTGTGGATGGTACAGTGTTAAGATTTGGGGAGCTTAGAGAAGCAGGAGCTATGATTGAACAAGTAAAAGGTTTTTCTTATTCTGTTTTTTCTCTGCTCGGTGCAAACTCATTTCTTCCTATGATAGCTAAAGGAGATATGCATGAGGAGAGTAGTGAACCAGAAAATACTTCCAGGGAGAAGAATAAAAAGTCATGGTTGAGAGTTTCATTGGCTTCCCCTAAAGTTTGGGACCCTGTGTCAGAACGGTAATGAAATACTTGCATTTCTGTTAATATTATCATTTATCATGTACCAAGTTGAATACAATGCAGATTAACACATACATAAGTATTCTTTGCAGTCCTATGAATGGCCTATTTTACTGTGTAATTTACTTGAAGCCTGGAGACTATCATCGTATTCATGCACCCACTGATTGGAATGTTCTTGTCCGCCGTCACTTTTCGGGTAAGCTTAAAGGCTGTTGGACCCTGGCATGTTGAACGCATTCCCTGTCACTTTGTATTAACAAATCTTTGGATTGTGAAGTATTCTGCCTACTTTCTTCTATTGAAAAAGTTCTTTATCTCTCTCAACATGTAATTGGCCATTTTCTGTATGTAGTAAACCAAAAGCTAAGACACAATTGATTGCTCACTTTTAACTTTTCATTTTATATTCTCATGAAGATCAGTTTGGCTTTTAATAGCATTGATTTAGCTCTTTCATTTGCTCTCTTTGTGATTTTGGTATTTACTTTGCAGGTCGTCTATTTCCTGTAAATGAACGTGCTACAAGAACAATCAGAAACCTTTATGTTGAAAATGAACGGGTATAGTGTTACTTATTATTAGTTTACAATAACAGGAATTTAACAACAATTAGCGAGATCGAATGTTGATATTGTTTGTTGTATTATCGATTTCATTGTTGTTATGAGAGATGCTTACTTATTCTAGAATGTAAATTCTGATTTTTTTTTTCTTTACATATTAGGGGTTAATGATGGATGCAAGAACTAATGTAATGAGAAGATATGCAAAAACCCGTTAACAAAAATGCAGGAGATGAACATAACAACATAATAAAGGTCTGTAAGAGGTTCTAAAGTGGATGCCATGTTGCAAGCATAAAACGAATTTGATACATTAAAATAAAAAACGTGCATTCCTTGGAAATATGTGGCCTTTTCATCCACCGTCAAATCATCCTATTGCTCCATGGTTCTCCCTTTGTCAGTATGCCAACATGCTTTGTTCTATGTTCGGTTGCCATCTTTCCAGGATTAATATGGGTTCCTTTGTTCTTTTATTGATGCAATTTTGTCTTTGCAATTCTTATGCCATCAGGTTGTTCTTGAAGGTCTATGGAAAGAAGGATTTATGGCACTTGCTGCTATTGGAGCAACAAATATTGGTTCGATTGAGGTTTGGCATTTAAACTTAAAATAATTTGTGTTATTGGCTGAGAAGGCTGAACATCTGTTTATGACACAATCAAATAATGTGCATAGAAGGGCTGGGTAATGCATAGGGTGGTTTTTCAAGTCACCGGCATCTTTTTTATTAAAGCAACTGAAATGGGGAGTTGCAAAGTATTGAGAAGCGTACAAGTGCTTCTATTTCGACAACAAAAACTAAAAAAGCTAAAATAAAAAATAAAAATAAAAATCATGAGTTGCACCTTGGCCCCAAGTGAAGCAAATCCAGATTGCCAGGTGTAATTTTCTTATTTGAGCTGGGTGAAATTGGACTACTAGTTTCTACTGATTAGCTTTCTATTGTTATTGACTTTGTCTTAATTTGCACATGGCAGCTTTCCATTGAACCAGAACTTCAGACAAACCAGGCCAGAAAGAAGTTACTGCCCTCAGGGCCTCCAGAAGAACAGTTATACGAGCCTGATGGTATTGGTAGGATGCTCAAGAAAGGGGATGAGGTCAGAGATGTACCTTGAAAATTTTCTAGGAGTATTATACTTTCATTACACGTCCAAGATATAAAAGAGAATGAAAGAAAACTGTTTGGAATATTAAAATCAGATAAAATCTTTTTTCATACTACTTATGTTATTCTTGCCCTATCTGGTACAGAATTTTTTTTCTTCTAACGATTCCCCTTTGCCTTGAACCTCTTTTTTGTTTTATATCTTGTGGGTTTCAAGCATAAAGATGGAAATCATTCTTAGGTTCTTGAATCCCTTTATTATCTTGATTTGTCAATGCTTTGTGCTTCCATCCATTCAAGGTTTTTATTTTACCTGCCACTGCTTCCATCTATTCAGGTAGCCGCATTCAACATGGGATCAACTGTGGTGCTTGTCTTCCAGGCCCCCATATCACTATCACAAGAAAAACGGGATTCCTCATCAGAGTTCAAGTTTTTGGTGCAACGTGGGGATAGAGTCCGCGTCGGAGAAGCATTAGGGAGGTGGTATGATCAGTAAGCCCGGCGTAGCTAGCCTGTTATATGATGCATTCAATCTGTTTATAATGAAAAAGAGGAACAAAAGAATCCGTTAGCTATTGCACTCACTTCCGAAATTCAAGTATTATATCATTCCTCTATGTGATGCTGCCTTTTACCGGTTTAGTTTTCAGGTACCCTTTTAAATTGTTCCAATTGTGTGTATATGTTGTCCAAAACTTGGATGCTTATAGAAGCCTCTGCATCTACCAAGCTAGATAATTAAAGGGAGTCATTTTGTTCATGTCAAATGCTCAGGAAATTGTGTTTAGTAAGAATTTTTTATTTTTTTTAACTTCCCTCTAATACTTAGGATAACTAAGCACATTACACACAATTATCATTTAGTCTGAGTGGCACTCAGCCTCGATTTTGTTGGAGGTCCTGAGCTTTATATGTTCATGGACGACAATTGTTCATTAGTCGAAAGAAAAGGTAAGAACGTGACACTTTTAGGGGCACCGTATGATGTACAACCTGCAAGGTTATAAGGTTGTTGCACAAGCACCCACCCACCCACCCCAATAGGGCCAAAACTAAGCCAGGATTGGTAGGGTTGTTTCATTTGTTGCGGCTTTTAACATGGTGGAAGCAAAGTTGAGTATATTATTTTGTGCTTTGCTTTGCTTTCCAGTATTTTATATTCTGCTCTTCATGATAAAGGTTATCTTGCAACATTTGGGGTCGTCCTGATAACGTTTTTGTTTTTGGTTTTTTAGCTTTTAAGATTTTATTATCAATCTTTATATTTTATTTGTTTTTCTTATGTTCTTCATATCTCAACACAAAAAGTGAAAATTAAAGATAAAAAACAAAAGGGAAAACTAATAAAAGTCCCTCACAATTATTTTTTTTGGGCAAGTTACGTTTCACCAACTCAACTTTGGATCGTATAACAAACTTATTCCTTATCTTTTGAACCTTGCAATGTTATACATCAATTTACGAGTGTTGCAACGTTTGATCTCTGTTAGAAAATCTGTTAAGCTAATCGTTAAGTGGTGACATTGTAACAGTTACTCGACTTCACTTTTGTATCCAAAAGCTTGGGTTTTTATTTTTTTTGTCTTCTGGACTCGTTGGATTTTCTCTAAATTTGCATCAGATGTGAACAAAATCAGAGACCCAACAAAGCACCAAGCAAGATGAGAAGACCTAAAAGTACAAGAAGAGAGAAACTTTTCAAGGAGAGTGGCAAAAGGCCTTTAAACACAGAAAGAAGAAAAAACAGCCTCGCTCCCAAACCTAAAATCTCAAGTCCCTCCTCCCCTTCCATTGTTCTCAAACCATGGCGGCAGTGTATTGCACCGTAGCCTCGCCGTTTGTCCCTCGAGAATTGAAATTCAAACTGAAAGTATCGTGATTCTCATGTCGGGACTCATTGGAAGTGAAAGAATTGTTAGAATTCAAATTGAGATTCCTGTCGAAGCCATTGCTGAGCTTCGGAACCTCGGAGGAAGTGCTGTCATTTACTGAACCTTCCGGGTTTCAGACAGTGAGGAAAGGGCCCGTGAGGTTGGCGCTGGGGAACAAGAGGGAGGGGACAACGGGGGAGGCAGAGTCTGGTAATTTGACGAACCTCGAGGTCCTTTGATTCTCAATCCAATTGGATATGGAGTAGCCTTGCACCTGCTACGTTAGCACTTAACGGATAAATTGACGGACAAGGAGACAAAGGTCGAGCATTGCAAAAAATTCTTAGGTTGGTGTATGACATTGCAAAAAATTCTTAGGTTGGTGTATGACATTGCAATTGTTAAAAAGATGAGGTAAAAGTTTATTACATGGCCTAAGTTGAGACGGTAAAATGTTATTAACCTTTTTTTTTTTAATCCTAAAACACCTAAACAACTTTTCTTATTCTTTAAGGCATTTTTGATATTGTAAGGACAAAAATAAAGGAGTCAAAATTCAAGAGGATTTTGAATTAAAAAAATGTTCTTAATAATAAAAAAAGCTTCCTTAATAATATTAAAAGTCAAGCATGTTGGATTTGGTGAAATGCTTTTAGGGTTAATATATATGGTGATGTGAAGTATTTGGAAATGTTCATGGAGTATGAGAACTTCTGTGTTGCATTATTTCAAGGGATAAGTATAAGCTACACATGCGAACATTAGGGCAGAATGACCATTAAGGGTCGCATAGTGAGTTACATTTGATGAAGGATATAATGAGCACGTGAAGGGATGATATGATATGACACTATGTGTATGATGATTTTATATTATTATCATATTTTATAGTGTAGGTAAAACAACACGTTTGACTGCGTATTACATATTCAACTCACAGAGCAACGGTTGTTGTTGCTCATCCCTTACCTTTATATTTTTCAGATGAGTTATTTAGCAAGATAGGTGCTAGACAAGTTGAAGTTATGTTAGATGAGGGATTTAAGGATTTATTTTATTTTGTACACCCTGTAAAGATTTTGAAGTTATTTTATAAGGGAAGTTTGCTTTTCGTTTTTATTTTTACTTTTATTTGTGCGCCGGGCGCAGGGTTAATTTTTCGGGCGTATGGTTATTTTATAAGAAAAGTAAAAATAAAGATTTTTACTTTTATGTTAGATGAGCTAGGCAGGAATTTTTAGAACAGTGCTGAAGGGTATTAGAGGTTAGGAATTTAGACACCCTTGAGCTTGTAGTCTAGGTTTGTCCTCGTAAATTTGGAGTAAGGTTTAATAAATTTTGAGGACGAAATTTGTTTAAGGAGGATAAATTGAAGGATTTCGTATTTTTGATATGTATATGTGTAGGGTTGTTACTTTGTTTTGTAAATTTGTACAATCCCACAATTGTGAGTGGGAGAACTAATTGCCATTAAGCTACTTACGTGGAGATTTCTGTAAGTGACAGCTTGAGTTTGCATGCGCTAAGTTGGAGGTGGCATTAAGTTTGCATGCAATCAACATGTGTTTGTGACTCATAGTTTTATAGGAGGAGCTGTCCAAATAATGGCTTAGATTATCCAAGAGGCAAACTTATTAGATGTGATGTCCATTTGGTCCAATCAGAGCATAGGGATAGCCGCCACATTCTACTATAAATAGTAGCAACTGCACTTCATTCTTTACAAATGGAGATAGCAGCAATGCATGCATACGTAGAGAAAAGTTGGGGAGGAAAAAGAAATAAAACTAAAAAAGAGAGACGAAAATGAGAAAGAGCTAGGGTTCGAGTTCTATGTGGAGAATGTTAGTATGCTTGTTTTGCCGAGGTTCTAATTATCGATCGAGATGAGTGGTGTTTATAATGTGTCTAAAATGTTATTATTTTCTGATAAATGTAAAACCATGAGTTATCGTGGATTTTTATTCTATTTCAAATATCTCTCTATTTTTAAGTCAAGCATGTTGGATTTGGTGAAATGCTTTCAGAGTTAATATATATGTGATACGTGGAATATGTGGAAATGTTCATGGAGCATGAGAAATTCAGTGCTGCATTATTTTGAGAGATAAATGTAAACTACACACGGGTTACATTAGAGCAGTGTGGCCATTAGGGGTCATGTGGTGAGTTACATTTGATAAAGGATATAATGAGCACTTGAAGGGATGATGTGATATGGCACTATGTTCTACTCACTGAGCGGCAATGGTTGTTGCTCACCCTTCACCTTTATGAGTTATTTGGCAAGATAGGTGCTAGACAAGCTGAAGTTGTGTTAGACAAGGGAATTAAGGGATTTATTTTATTTTGTACACCTTGTAAATATTTTGGAGTTATTTTATAATAGAAGTTTGTTTTTCATTTTTATTTCTACTTTTATTGGCGCGCTGGGTGCATGGTTAATTTTTCCGCCAACCTCGGATTTGGAGGGTGACAGTTGGCCTCATTTCCACTTAGTAACCATGTATCCCAAGGATTTGCTTTATGCTACTTTGAAGGTACAGTTTTCTAGATTTAGTTTCATGCTGTACTTCTGAAGCAGGTCAAATGACTCCTGAAGGTGTGTTATGTGGTCCTTCTTCTCTTTGCTTTTGACAAGCATGTCGTCCACGTAGAATTCCATCATGTCTCTGATATTCTATTTAAATATTTGATTGAGGATTGTTGGTATGTTGCCCCATCTTTCTTAAGTTTGAAGGGTATAACTCTACAACAGTACGTACCTTGATCAATAACAAAGGATGTCGCTTCCCTATCTGGTTCATACATCTTTATTTGGCTATACAAGAATTCATGAAACTTAGGAGCTCGTGTCCCCTGGTTGAATCTACCAAGAGGTTGATTTATGTGAGTTGATATGGATCATTAGGGCAGACTTTATTCAAGTCTATGAAATCCACACATATCTCCACTTTCTGTTCTTCTTTTGCACCAGAACTACATTTTCTAGCTAGTCTGGGTGGTGGACTTCGATTATGAAATGGGCATTTATGAGCATATCTATCTCGGCCTCTATGATCCTACTTTGTTCTGTTTCGTGGTTCCATTGACGCTTGATAACTGGTGTGCAGTTAGGTGTAGGTGGAGATGGTGGCAGATCACAGTGAGATCAGTTTCGGGCATGCAAATACGTCTTTGTTAACCCGCAAGAAGTTGGTGAATAGTAGTTTCTCTCGATCGGTTAGCTTCGCGCCGATCCTGGCTTTCTGATTCAGTCTATCGGGGTGGAGGATGATGTACACGGGTGTCCTTGTCCATTTTTGACTCCAGCGTACTGTCATCTTGGGGCTGAGATTCAGGTTAAATTCTGTATAACTTGTCTGCTAACCCCCTAATTGTGATTACTATGCTAATTCGTCTATGCGGGTATTAGAGCTCTGTTTTCCTTTCTTGATCATGTTCATGCTTTCGATAGTGCATCAACACGCTACCGATTGATCTTATTTTATTTCTTTTACTCTCCCATAAGCATGATAGCTAAGTAACTTGTGGTAACTGGATGGAACAACCTTCATCTTATGTAACCAGTTCTAATCGAGGATGGCGTTGTGGGGAGTCGGACAATCCATTACGTGGGAGGTCAGTAGGTAGTTATAGGGTTTTGCTTGGACCATTAGCCTTACTGTTCCCAAAGATCACATTGGTGCCCCATTGAAGGTGTAGAGGGTTGTCTTCCCTTTGTTGATGCTATCAAGAATCCCCATCTGGTACGAGAGGATAAACTAATTCTCCAACATCTACCTGGTCTACCTTTTAACGGAAGGGGAAAACTACCTATGAATTTCCACACAACTACTCATTTTGATGTGATCAGTTAACGATTTTCATATTCCACAGATCTTTATCATGTTGTGATGCAGACCACATAACTCAAATGATCGAATACTTGAAGACCAGCTAAGCAATAAATGGTTAGGCGCAGTAGCCGACGGTGAACTCAACAGCTCGGCGCCTAAGAATCCAAAACTCATGACCATAGTGACTCTATGGGATCATCAGCCTTTTTCGAAGCACTGTGCCCAACCGACGGTTCTATGGCTAAAAGTTTTGCAAGATGCTTTAAGCAAGCAAAATTTCAAGAAAAACAAAGATGAAGTAAAGCGAAAAAGCAGTTTATTAAATTTCTAGAAATTGATAAACTCGTACAAAGGTTGCCAAAATCCAACATAAGCTAAAAAGAGTAGACTACTCAATTAGCAGCTTGGATGACCTTGGGCTTTCCAGTAGCTATCCTGCCTTCAACAGGCACTTCGTACTCAACAATTTGCTCACCCGACACTTCATCTTCAATAACTTCGATCTTGGTAGTACCATTATCGATTGCTCAATCTATGGCAGTTGAGAAATCAAACTGAAGCACTTTCCTCATTCTTAGCAAGCAGCACAGAAGTAACAGCAGCAGAAGAAGGAGGCTTTGATGCCTTTTTAGCAGCCGAATGACTTCTTCTCAAATGAAGGTCTAGTAAGCAAGCTAACATACTAGCACGGCCCCACACCATTATTTTCTGCCCAAGTGGGCCAATTCTTGGCCCTAGCTAGCCAACTACGCCGCACCACCATGCATTAGCTCCCCAGAGCTGCCCTACCTACATAGCAGCCATATGGCTACCCAATCTCGTCCTCGGCCCCTGCCGAGCCATTTTATCAAGCCCTGAGGCTCCAGAAAAATAAAGAAGAAAGAAAATTATTTTTTTCTTACCTTGGTGCGGTGCGGAGAAGACAAAGAAAGTAGCGGAAGATGATTCTTAACACTGGCAAGCAAAGAAGAATGCTAAAGGAGGGGAATAAATCTCCTCTAGCTTTCTCTCTCGTTCTTGTAGGGATAAATAATTGCTACCCAAAGTTGATTTAATCCCCTACTTAAGGTAGGCTTAAATAGGCTTTGGTGGCAATTTATTTCCCTTTCCTAGAAGAATCTAATTTCAAGTCAAAGTGAGAGTCCGCATCAAATAAGGAAATGATCTTATGTTTCCCTAAGCAGATGGAGATTTCTACACCTACTGCCATTTCCTGCGAGTAGCCCAGCATGTGTGGGGATATTTGTGGAGCAAAATATAATCCAAAAAATCATGGACGCGACACGTGGACTTTTGGGGTTAAAAAGACGAGATTACCCTCGAGGCACACCGAAATTCCCACAGGCATGCAGCGGATAATAATGACTTAATTAAAGAAGAGTCAAAGGTGATCTTCATGGAATTTATTCAAATTCCCCTCATCACTCCCTCATTGATTTTATTGAATAAGGTAACCTCCAAAATTTCTTTAATTTGGGAATAAATACCATAATAATTGCAAAATATTAGTTCACATGATATCCTGCAATAATTCACCCAAGTCCACCATATATGGCCGGCCACTCTCCACCAAAAGAGTTGGCTACCCTCCTATAAGTACCCCTCTCATCTCACATGCTAAGCCATTTGCTACCCACAAACTCCTAAATACATTCTTTTCAGAATTCCATTAGAGATTCTTCGGCCAAAGCACCCCCAACATTCATCGTGGACACGTGAGGCTTTTGGCCTTACTCTTAGGTACTTTTATTTTGCAAGTGCATTTTCGTCAAAGGAAGAGACGGTGGAAATTTGCATCCGCATGATCAAATCATTTGTTTGCTTCGGAAACTGAGAAGTGAAGCTTGGAGGGGAAGTGTACACAAGGACTTTGAAATTAAGTATGAATGTTCGTAGTATTAGATGCGAGCTAACTTCTTACACATGTAATCTTCCCTTCTTTTTTCTCCTTATTGTTTCTAGTTATAGCCACTCTCTAGCTCCATCAAGGAGAAACTTCAGTTCGTGGTTGCGGTCCCTCTTTGTCGAAATAGCTTTCATGAAAAAGTAATCATAAATTGTTAATCATAAATGTAGAGGAGAGTAACAAAACTATCACTTAATACATATTGAACTGAAAAGCAATCAGAAATTGTTTCTAGTCTTGGCCTTTCACTGATGCCCATATTCAATCTAGAAGACTGCTCTAAATACTTATCATAGTTACTTGGAAGATTTAAAGAATCCAAAGGACGGGCTTATGCGTATATACAGAAAGATATTAGTTTTGAGGATACCTTGAATATTGCTACTGTTGGATGTATGCCCTTTAAAAGAATCGAATATTTAAAGAATATAAGGATAGGTCCATATGTATATTCTATTCGTTGGGTGCTAAAATTCAAATACCATTGTTATGATTAAGTCTTATATTTGAAGGAGAAATTAATGTTTCCATTTGCATACGATTCTTTTACTGATCACCATGTAATAAATGTGATTGGTAACAAGTGTACAGGTGCAAAAGAATTCCCCGTGGAAAGATGCAACTCAATTCATCCGCACACATGCGTATCCCCTTGGTACATGAGGATGAAAACAAAATGTATTATCATATCGTTGACATGACAGCCCTTTTATCAATGAATGAAATATCATTCTCTTCTTAAAAAAATGTATATTATCATGGTTGTAAAAAAAAAAAAAAATAATAATAAATGAAAACTTTGGATGCGGTCCCTATTTATTAGTGTTTTTTTTACTGTAATCTTGTTTATTTTCAATTTTGTATTGAAGTCCATGAAATTATTGTAATAATATATTCCTATATAGGTTATTATAATTTTTAAATTAAAAATTGAATTTTGTAGTGGTTTATATTAATGAGATTTTAAATAAAACTCAAGATTTATAAGAATGAAAATATTAAAAGATAAATTATAATCTCCAATATATTACACACACACACACATAGGTATATATACACAAACATGGGTACATTCATCAAAATTAACCAAAAAAGTTAATATACCAAAACATGGGTAAATTCTTCAAAACCAAAATAATAGATATAGTATTAAAAATGATACACCCCGACCGAGATCAAGGCATGCTGGCCGTCACGTGAGAGTGACGTAGTCATGTGCACAGTATGGAAGCAATAGAGATAGAAAATATACGAATAATTAAAAACCGAAATACTAGAGTGCACTACTAAATAGGAAGTGATAGGAGTTAGTTACAAAAGTAAACACTCCTAATCAGAGCATAATAAGTCTAGGTGCAATCCAGTAGGACAAGTACTAGTTATACAGTATCAGGAATGTCCTACTATTATTTAGGTAGGTCAAAACTACCAACGCCTTTAAGCCACCAACAGCAAGCTTACTTAAAACCTGGAGGGGCGCAAAACAGAAAATGTGAGTGGGCAAAAACAAATGTTTTACAAAACCATTTCATTTATCAACATATCTAACCCCTCACTGTAAAACATGTATAATTTTTTCCTAGAATCAAGATATAAGCATATACATAAATATATATAAAGTCATATCAATTCAATTCATGCTTCACATCATCATATTCATATATATGCCATGCCAAGATATAATAGAGTAAGCAATTCAGGTAATAATAATTTCATAGAAATATAACATGTGAGCTGGGACTCCTATGGTAGTATGTACGGCTGAATCCATAGCTCAAAAGTCACTATAGCCGAAGTCACTACTATGTGTCAGAACCAAACAAAAAGGTCTATACGACAATAATGGGTGTAATACAATCATGCTCAATACTACTCTCACATAATAGCTGGGCGATAAATCGCTAGTCACCTACGAGTCAGAACCATAAATAAGGTTTGTACAACAAGATTGTGCACCTAAATTGAATCCAATATGAGCATATGGTGCGGGAGGTGACATAATAAATAGGCATGTGCCATATCTATGGCTAAATCACAATCACCCTAAGTGCAGTTTTATGAGCTCAACATTATTCAATCACATATCGCATCATTGATGATTCACATAACCAAACACAACTTACCTGAGCTTACCTGAGCATCCACAACACCACATTTATATATATATATATATATATATATATATAAAGTACTACATACCAAATCATGTATGAATTATAAACTTATATGCATGGCATTTATGGCATAATATTATTTAAACACATATTTCTGGGAAAATATCAAGTATATAATATATACTGAAAATCAAAAGCCCACTCACTGATAAGTCAAAGGGTCATAGCCCCTGAGTCACCCTTGGATACGCTCATCCTCGGGATAAGTCTCACCTATATGCGAATTAACTATAAAAATATTATTTTAAAGCACACAGGCAAAACTAGCTAATAACTTGTCATACATAGGTCAAAATGGGTATATGAATATACCACAGTGACCTACAGAACCTCAGGATCATCCCTAAATTTTCAGATTAATTTTTGGACCCCTCACGCGCCACCATGGGCTGGCGAGTGCACATCAAGACGCACAGCCATGTGCAGAGAATCTTGACGGAATCCCTAACTGCCGTTAGGAATATTCCCTGAAATATTCCATTAAAACCCAACAGTAACCGTCCAACTAATTGACGGCGTCAAAATATTCCGTCACACTTGACGGAATATTCCGTCGTCTCCTACCTTAGAACTTTGGCGATTATCGCCGTCGCCGGAAGCTGGGAAAAACTTCTAACCGTCTATTCTCACTCATTTTTAACCATTTTCTTCGAAATTTGAACCAAATGAAAGCTTAGAGTGAGAAGAATGGCGTTATACCTATTTGAAGCTTCAAATCTCACAAAATCATGTCGGAGCTAGCTCGAAAATTCGGTGACCTCTACAACTCTTCGTATCTAAGCTTCCCGACATCCAAATTTATCCAATGAACCACTCCGAGCCTCCTTAGGACCTTCTAAAGCTCTCTATGAGCTTAAAAACTCCTAAAAACCACGTATTAATTAGTGCATGAACAATACTCAAGATCGGGGTTATGGTTTATCAGGTTCTTAACGTCCAAATCACCTTAAAACTTCTCAAAAACTTAAATAGAGTTATTCAAAACCTTTCTTAAGCATTAAGGTACTATACCTCACACCAGAGCTTCTGGTTCCTCGAGTTCCTGTGAACTTCTCCTCGAACTAAAGGTACCATTCGACTCATGGAGTCACCAGGAAGACGATAGTGACTTTAAATTCCTCGATCTGTGAATGGGAGATGGTGCTTGGGAGTTGTCCGTACAAGAGAGAAGAGAGAGAGAGAGTCTGCGAGAGAGAGAGGGCATGTGAAGGAGAGAGAAGGAAGGTGGGTGTGTGTGGTCCAAAAGCCACCAATCACAACTAAGTGAACACTTAGTTCTAATTGGGTCCAATAATAGAGGAATATAGCTAATTGGTCCACAATCTTAAGTCTAAACCACAACATCCCATAATAATTCTCAATGTCCAAGGGAATTTAGGTAATTTCATGCCGTCGTTAAATAAATAACACACATCTCCGGGACGGGCTGTGACAAAAAATATTAGTAAATTTTTTAGATTAAACTTCATATGGATGCATTCTCAAATCAACGAAAAAGAATGTACTCATATAAGTTTAAAAAATGGATTAAAAAAATTGAATGAATTTTGTTTAAAAAACAAAAGAATACATTTTATATTAAAAAAGGTACATTTTGTTGTGGCCTATATTCTACAAAGGGGTGCGACAAAGGGAAGAGAGAAAGATGGAGCATAGACTTGAGGAATTGTGTGTTAATTCCCCAGGCCTTGTGCCTTTATTTATAGCAATAAGGAGGAGAGAAACTTGCTCTCCAAGTAATACAAAGTCTATTAGGAAAGATCTTCTAGATCCCAAAGGATTCCTATTCTATATGTACTTAGGATTTACACAATCACAATATTGATAAGAACATATGTCACAACACTCCCCCTTGAGTGTGCTAATACTCAAGTAGATGGCGCATCAAATCTTCAAGCAAATGTAGAAGCAATTAGTGAAGTTGTCTCGTCTAGTCGGCACAAGTAGCAAATGCGAGTCTTAAAACAAACGGAAGAATGCATGAGTGGTATAATTCACAAAACCTCACTATGGCAAAACCCAAGGTAGGACAAAAGCTCATAGTCGAAGGAGAAAATGAGAAGTTGCATTAATTCAAAACTATACGTCTTCGAGACGCAAGTAGAACGTACACAAGGGTATGACCAACTTAGGATGGGTGCCTCGTCAAAACTTAGTCAGGTAGCAAAAATCCAGTAGGAAAAATGCTCCTAATTGTAGGAAAAAGAGTACATTAAGGTCAAGTGAGTGTACTTTTGAATAGTCCCCCTGAGTTTGACAAAACTTCCAAATGAAACTACAAGCATCGCAAATGAGAAAGTTACGCATACCAATTCCCCAGACAAACTTCTGAAAGGTAGACTTTGGCAAACTACAATCATCGCAAATGAGAAAGTTATGCATACCAATTCCTCGGACAAACTTTTGAAAGGTAGATTTCGGCAGTGACTTGTAGACGTTGGCAAGGTTGTCTAGGATTGGACTGCTTGACTTCAATCTTTTGATGCTCATGCTGATGTAGACACAATATGCTTGGTGTTGACTTGTTGGACGTATCATGATCTGGTTGATACATATGACGTTGTCTTCATGGATCGTTGTTGGGACTCAACGATGGATGAAAATCGCAGGGAGTTTAAATATGCTCAACAAGAGTTCTCGACCATATCTTTCTATAGTAGTCTTGGAACAATTCAAAGGTTTTGCAACAAAAAGTGTATCTGGTTGACCTCCAAGATATTACGGTGTTCCTTAATGGTAAAGACATAACCATTCGGGAACATACCTTGTGCGATCAGACATATGCTATGATTCAGCGAATCCCACAAGGTAGGCATCATTTCGAAGATCAAGGGGGTGTGATCTATTCTGAGATGCATAGGGATAGATAAGCCTAAATCTGTAGTAAAAGATTATCAGCACATAAGATGTTCGATCTAGTGCATTGAACTAAGTACAACAAATGCCAATTGTACTTAGATATGGTTGCCTCACGTTCCAATATGGAACCTTATGCTCTATACCCTCTATACTCGGACATAACACCTTCTGGGTCTAGTTTGAGTGGTGGACCAAAATACCATTAGAACAAGCTCGAAACTTCAGGTCGAGGTAATGTCGAACTTTCCCAAGATCATTCATCTTAAAGTTCGACTTTATGTGTGAGTCAATTTTCTCAACTCTAGCAATTTCAAATTTTGTACACGTAGGGGCATATATCCCTAACTAATCAAATATTCACTTAGACGGGTATACCATATCCGCCCGGATAGTTCTGCATCCACAAAGTGAAGTTCTTTTAAGATCCGAGAGGGTGTTCTTGTGGTCTAGAACTATTTGAATCAGTACATGTAAGTCATTTGGAAACTCTATGTAGGTTTGTATTAGGATCCTAAAGATACTACAACCACGTTTCTAATGCTGCAATCAATCACATGGCATATGAGAGAAACCTTGCACCACAAGGCATCATATCGCACTATTTCATTAATCTCATTCGTCATATATTGATTCTTCTAGTTGACTAATCAGTTCTACGTTGACATTAATCAATGAAACGTGGTTTATTATTGTCACTTTTCATTTATGACGGTAGTAACCATATAAATTAAACATCATCTATGATAATCTCATTCCAATTCCATATCTCATCCAAACTAGTATAATAGCCAAGAACTTCAGGTCTCGGGAGGAATTCATATTTAATCTCATGAGATGAAAAGGATTGAGACAACGATTGATGGGGCGAATTCGTTCATGCCACGTTCCTCCAATTTTGGGGAAGTGAATCCTCAAACCGAGTGATTTGCCATGCTTCTGGCATATGACAGATTGAATGGCTAGCTGCCAATGCAAGAGGGGAGGCCACAGCAGTGACGTTCTTACTTTCGGGATGAAGGTTTGTCGTACATTTGGTACACATCTTTGCAGGCACATTTGTAGCTGGTATACGTGATCTCGTCACTTTTGCTAGATCAGAGGAAGTGTCTGGTTATACTCTGATGATGTAGATTGGATTGAGATGAGACATAGTGGGGGCATCCATGATAATTCATGTCGTTTTTTAGGAACGTTGACGTTCTTATCTCCCCTTAACGACGGGAAGACTGTCTCATAAAGTGACAATTCGCAAAACGAGCGGTAAAGAGATCACCTGTCAAAGGTTCTAAGTAATGAATATTAGAAGGAGAATCATAACTGATATAGATTTTCATCTTGAGGACCCATTTGTTCTTTTTGTTCGTAAGGGCGGCGCAAATGGCACATGGACCGCACAACCAAAGACACGCATATGCGATATGTCGGGTTCGTATTTGGTAACCAACTAACACGTGCTTTATAAGTTTTGGACATGACGGGCCTCAGGCGAACCAACATGGTTGCTTGCAATATTGTATGGCCCCAATCAAAGATCAGAAACTTGGTATGTATGACCAATCGATTGCGTAATCATTTGAAGGCGTTTAATAAATGCTTTTGCTAGGTCGTTCTGGGTATGAACATAGGGTACTTGATGTTCAACTTCAAAACCCAACCGACATGCAATATCCATCGAAAGTTTTAGTGATGTAAATTCTCCAACTTATCTAATCAAATAGATTTGATTAGATAATCAGGGTGGTGAGCCCTGAGCTTGTTAATCTGAGCCACCAATATGGAGAATGCAACATGTGGACAATAGGCACACGTGTGGCCAATGTGTAGAAGCATTAACCAATACCATAAAGTATATACATGGTCCACATGGTGGTTGAATCAGTCCACAAATGTCCCCTTTGAATCCCTTATAGAAAAAATGGAGGGTGCTAAGGCTTGATACGCTTCTAAGTATGATGTCATTACTTTTGGTAAGAGGATGCCCAAAACGATGCATCATGGATCATCCTAGATATTCCAAACATACATCCATAGTGAAAATTTCCTTTGGAATCGCAGGCTTCTGGCCGGCCACATAGTGGGCCGGAATGGGTGTAATCCACTAGTTAAGCGTTCTATTGTCTCTAGAATACACTCCTGGCTATATTCGTAGGAAGTGCAATATAGTAATATGCGAAGGAATTTTACTCCATTTTCTACATTGGTTTCAATATGGTATAATGTTCTCGAATATCCATAAAGCTTAAAAGGTGTTCTTCCGGAATGAGTGAGTATAAGGCTTCTTTTTATGATAAAATTAGTACCATTGGACAATATAAGGCAGTGCCATGCCCCACAATCGGGTTGGATAAGCTTGAAAGGTTTTTAGGGAATGATTAGGTATGAAGTTAGCATAGAACCAGATTGCTAACTTCCCCTCAAAACATACCTAAGCATGAGTTAATTATAGTCACATGTGGTAATTTTGTTAATTAACTCTTATTCGAGAACAATAGTGATATCCAAACACCAATCTTAAATCCAAGAATAAAATAAATTATTCATAAAGTAAACTAAATATACAAGGGGGGGTCCAGCCAATACGGCCTTCCATGTCAAATTGCGCTCCTTCAAATGGGTTAGGTGGAGCAAAATTAGTCTCACAAATTGATTATGAGAATGGTACTCCTCAACAATAGTGGTAAAGGTACTTATAAGTGCATAACCAATAATCTATTTCGTTAAAACTGAATTAGATTAAGCAGGATTGAGGTTCAGGAATACGATATAGAAAGACGAGAAAGATTTTCTTCCAGTCAAAATTTGATGGGATATAAACTTTAGAATTGTACCTATTCATGGATGTAAAGGTTTCAATCATGTTTTGCTTCGGGCAAGAATTCATCTTGGCATGATTTGAAACGGTCCATAGCGAGTCAAAGAGCCATGGATTCCTTTGCAGTGAGGTATTTCCATTTGATATGCTTTAGGCATAAGTTATCGAATGAAGATCACGGCGGAGGCTTATTCAGCTATTCCACATCATAACTGGCTACAATGATTTTGCAACTAATCGTAGTCAAGTGGGGTGTCATGTTTTGTATCCACATAAAGTAGATTATTGTTTGAAACTTCCAAATTAGTGAAATCGAACTTGTTATAGTTCGACAATATGCTGAATGGCGGAAACAAGAATGTGATTGGTGTTTTAGGAAATAAAATTTCCATAAACATCAATGTTAGAACATTCAGGTTCTAAGACATGGTTTGGCTTAAATGGATTTAAGCATGGAGGACTTTGGGTCTCAACATGAGTGTTACGAGTTAAGAAACTTCAGGTTTTTATGGCACTTGTCCGAAACTTCGGGTTCGGATGTATGAACTTCAAGTTCATAATACCTGCAAACAAACACAATATATACAAAAGTAGGCAACAAGAAAATATGCAAATATGTATAGAGTTTATAATATAATTATTTGGACATTGGGACAAAATTAAAAGTTGGGTGAAAAAATTTAAAACCTATTAGGCCTGAAATAATTAGGCAATTAAATTCGAGGCCCAAAATAAGGGACCAAAGGCCACGGGGTGGGTTGAGTAAATTGTGTTGTGTGGCCCAAGCCTAAAAACTAGGCTGGGTTAGTCACATGCCTAGTATTCAGGCTGGCCTAGCATCACAGAAAAATGGACTGCAGGTGAAAGCCCAAGGACAGAGGCCCAAACCAGCTATGATCTGGTGCTTCGTGGACATGGATGCACCAACGCATGGCTGGGATCTGGTGCGACGCAGACATAGATATACCAGCACATGGGTTGGGATCTAATGCTTCACAGAGTAGAAGGGACACTAAAACTGGTTTGGGCTAGGTGTTATTCACGGGCCAAGCTAATGGTTTGGGCAGCTGTAGGTGAGCTCAAAGAAGGAAATAAACTGTAGGTCGAGAAATCAAGCCCCAATTGGGCTCGAGTTGGGATTAAAAACACCCCAGTCGTAGTTGGGTGCGGTCGGGGAAGAAGATCGGCGCGGCATTGTTTTGGGACAATAATTCTCTGGGCGAGTTCATGAGTCAACAGGGACCACGAATATGAACGGAGATTTGAGAAATCTTCAACGTTTCAACCAAAACCCTAGAAATTCGATTGAAAAATTGAAAAATTCGATGAGATTTAAGGGAATCTTGGACAATCGTTGTCAACGACGAGCTATAAGTCATAAAAAACGTTGACCCGTGGGCTAGGATTGGCTGCAATTCAACTTGTAATGGTGGAGATGCCATGGAAGGCGTCGGGGTTTTTGGGTTTTTCAAACCTAAGCCCTTGGCTCTGACTTGTGGTCTCACAGCTCGGTGCGGCTCATCCACACATGATGCAAGGCTTGGGGCTAGCGGCTCGAGGGCTTGGCGGCTCGCCAGCTGTGGCTCACACAGTGGAGGGGTTTGAACGTGTTGATGCACAAAACCGGATGTCTTGGAACAACGTAAATCCGACCGTGAATCTGCAAGAAATGTAAATGACACAAGATGTATCGTGGTTCACCCCAATGTTTGGGCTACGTCCACACTGTAGTTGATTCTGTTTCTCTGTAATTGTATGGATACAAGTGTTTGGGGGAAGTCCCCCGGAGGAGAAAGAAGAGAAGGGAGAGGAGAGCCTCGGTGGTGTGAGGTCTCTCCTGAATGTAATGATAGCTTCTCTTAGCCTTCTTAGGCTTGGTTCTTTTTGCCCCCCCCTTAGAATGAGGGGAGGAGTCATTCTGTGTGCTGTGGCTTCCTTCGCTTCCCATGCTGGAGAGGGATGCCTGATCAAAAGAAAGTGTACGAATGATAGAAACCAGCTTGACACAGCTGAAGAGAGTAGGAATAAGTGTCGTTTCCCACAGACGGCGCCAAATGTTGATGCACAAAATCAGCGAAGACTTTGGTACAACAGAAAGTGTCAGGTTTTGTGACCTTCGCTTGGTTGCTTCGGTCACTAGTGAGGATAAGTACGTAAATGAATAGAGACAGAGAAGCAAACACAGGATGTACGTGGTTCACCCAGATTGGCTACGTCCACGGAGTAGAGGAGTTCTTATTAGTAGTGAAGGGCTTACACAAGTACAAAGGATCAAGCTCTCAATTTAGTGAGTTCTTGTGAATGATTTAACACAAATGGCATTAGCCAATATTGTGGGGGAATGACCCCTATTTATAGAAAAACTTGTAGCTTTGTCACATTGACATGTGTCATGTTATGATTGGTTCTTGATGTCGACACGTGCTGCGCTCTGATTGGCTTCTAATCTTGACACGTGTCGAGTAGTGATTGGCCTCCTGGTCGGAGGGGAACTCTTCTGGGTCCTTGACAGTATAGCGTTGGCCGGTGCTCGGTAGTTTCGGGATTGGTCAAGTATGGTACAAACAGAACGAAACCTTAATTTATATTTTATTAATTTTTTTTTCAATTTCCAGATTAATTCAATGCATATGTAATCAAATAATTTTAATGAATGAACATATATTTGATGCAATTCATGGCAATATCAAATTCACATAATTCAACAATTATGGATATAATGCATGCACAATTTATGTAGAATCTAAAATTCGAAAAACGTAAAATTGGGTCATGCATTATGGTGAATGTTCATGCTATCATGACTGCAAAAGTATCGAGATAAAGACCTTTGTTTTGGAAGAACCTAATTGCGTGATGATATGGATGAACTGGTTTAATGCAGAAAATTATTTCTTCAATTTCGTCTTTCCATCTCCAGAGCTTGTATCACTTTCAAGATAAGAAAAACAAATTGAATCAATAAAAGTATATGAATTCAATAAAAATCAAAATTTAATCAATTAAAATAATTGAAACGTAATACTCCCTTGATTGAAGACGAATAAATTCTCTTTAGCATAGCATGAAGAGCGTGCTGATAACGTGTTGTGGCCTATATTCTACAAAGGGGTGCGGCAAAGGGAAGAGAGAAAGATGGAGAATAGACTTGAGGAATTGTGTGTTAATTGTTTAGTCCTTGTGTCTTTATTTATAGCAATAAGGAGAAGAGAAACTTGCTCTCCAAGTAATACAAAGTCTATTAGGAAAGATCTTCTAGATCCCAAAGGATTCCTATTCTATATCTACTTAGGATTTACACAATCACAATATTGATAAGAACATATATCACAACACATTTTACCTATAAAAAGTTATTATATTTAAGAATGGGTACATATAAGAATAAAATATTAAAATATTATATGAATGGGTTCATTTAACATTAAAAAATTAAAAAGTATTTTTATAAATAATTAATGAGTACAAATTGTTGTAGGCCTATTTAACTGAGCTATTCTAAGGGAGTAGAGAGAAGGAGGCCGTCGGTAGCAAGAGAGAGAGAAGAGAGATTTAATTGTGAGGTGTGTGTTGTATCACCCCATTATGCCTTTATTTATAGTAGTAGGATAGGTAAAATCCTTACCCTTTTAGGATTACAACTCTTAATAATAGGTAATCAACTCCTAATAGGAATATAAGAGATATTCCTAGATCCACTAGGATTTACACAATCACATTCTTATTCTAAATATGACTGCAACACTCCCCCTTGAGTGTGTAAATACTCAAACAAACATCACATCAGATATTCAATAGATAAGGTAGAACAGTTGGTGAAGTTGGCGGCACAAGGGGTGAATGGGAGTCTTAAATTTAAGAAAGTATGCATTGATAGTAAAACTCACAAAACCTCGCTATGGTAAAACCTAAGGTGGGAGAAAAACTGATAGGCTAAGGTGAAAAGTGAGAAGTATGCATAATGTCTAAAACAAACATTAAACAAGACGAAAATAGTGAACTCAATGGAGTATGAACATCTTTAGGATGGGTGCCTCATTAAGACCTTGTTAGGCAGCAAAAACCTAGTGGGAAAAATGCTCCTAATAGTAGGAAAAAGAGTACATTAAGATCAAGTGAGTATGCTTCCGGATACTCCACCTGAGTTAGACATAACTTCGAAATAATAGAACTACAAGCGATTCAATTCAGATAATTTACGCATATTGATTCCTTGGATGAGCTTCTGAAAAGTAGACGTGGGCAATAAATTGGTGAAGAGATCGGCTAGGTTCTCCTGGGAATGGATTTGCTTGACTTCAATATTCTGATACTGTTGTTGCTGGTGAAAATAAAAGAATTTCGGCGCTATGTGCTTTGTGTTGTCACCCTTGATGTATCCATTCTTTAACTGCTCGATACATACTGCATTATCTTCAAAGATCATTGTAAGAAGGTCAACAATGGAAGTAAGACCACTAGTGCTTCGAATATGTTCCATAACTACTCTCAACGAAAAGCACTCACGCAATGCTTCATGCAGGGCGAGAATCTTAGCATGGTTTGAAGAAGTCGCAAATAGCGCTTGCTTGGTAGACCTCCAAGATATAGTGGTGTCTCCAACGGTAAAGACATAGCCCGTTTGAGAATGTGCCCTATGTATGTCAAACAGATATCCAACATCTGTGTAACCAACAGGGCGAGAATCAACCCAAAAGCCAAGGGGGACGGTGTGTCTTCTCGCGGATTTGTGGGTGCAGAACAAGCCCAAATCCGTCGTACCTTAAGGTAGCGGAAAATGTCTTTAACACCATTCTAGTGTCTGCGTGTAGGAGCGTTGCTGTGTCTAGCCAAAAGATTAACAACGAAAGAGATGTTGGATTTAATGCATTGAGCCAAGTACAATAAAGCACCAATTGCAGTTAGGTATGGACCTTCTGAAGGAAAAAATTTTATCCTAGCTAAGAACATGTGAGAATATTTGAACACATATGCAAACTATTAACACATTAAAGTAGGCATGCATTAAAAAACAATTCTAAAACCCATGACTTTCAAAGCCTAGTGAATGGTGAACCATGAGACTCTTTAACAATATTAAAGAGAAGGTAGGATTTAAAGATTCATTACCCTTGAAGCTCATCCTTGTTTACACAAGGGATTCACCTAAGTGGAGGGCCTTCAAGTCACCTCCTAGCTCCTTGGATCTTCCTTGTGATTTTCTTCTTTTTTGATGCTCCTTTGCTCCTTGAGGATGTGAGGAAATGATCTCCAAAACACCAAAGGTTTGGTGTCTCTAAGTCTCCACACCAAGGATGAGGTGTGAAGATGAAATGGATGACTTAGAGAAGAAAAGATTGCTAGCTAAATCCTCTCTAAGTGGCCGGCCTCCTTGTTGAGAAAAAGAGAGAAAGTGTTTCACCTCTTTGCCTCAAGAAAAACCCTAATGAGAAAATAGCTATAAAGTTAACTTTATACTACATCACATTTGAGTGGCAAACTTGTAATTAATTCAAGTTTGCATCCACTCTCCCTTATGGCCGGCCTTGTCTTTGTTATTGGGCTAATTGCCCATTTTGTTTTAGTTGTCATACAACTTAAACATAATGGGCTTTGTGGACCAAAACACTTTTGGCCCCCGAAACCCAAAACCAACTTAAAAGCTCAATACGAACCTTTCGTAAAATTAATTAACTAATTAATTAATATTGACCATTTTCATTAAACCATTTAATTGCATATCCATTTCATTTATATTTCTTCACTTTCATCCTTACTCGGTGTACGATCCATTAGGTTCCAATTAGCGAGGCAGTGGGCGATTGTTACTCTTAACGATCGATTATGAATTGAAACAACATTTCAATTCTCCCTTTGATTAAGATTAGTGTTTGCTAATCTTCAGGGCTTCCACAAACCATGAGTGACACCTAGCAGCATGTCATGGTTACCCAAGCTAAGTAGAAGTGGTTGGAGAACCTATCCAGTTACAACTACAACGCAATACAGTCATTCTCTAATACAATACTCTTAATCACATTGTTTGAGTGATAGTTCGTTTCATGTCTACTATCCAATGTGATACTTCTCTATATGATTCAATTGAATATGATTTGGAACAAACTTCCAAAGTCATATTCATATGCTTTGGCCAAAGACTCCCGAATCATATCTTAGAGTATTCTCCTTCCACCATGGAAGGTTAGAGATCCCTTGTTGTGCATTCATATGCCTACATGACTAGATAGCTTAACCCCAACAATGCCGTGGACACTCTCGATGGAATGCCTTTGACATGATCAAAGATCAAGGACCTAACCATTAGACATCTATGATGCCTCAGGTCAAAGGACTACTTTGCATATTGCAACTTACGAGTTCTTACATGACATGTTTGTTCAAACTCTCTTTTGATCGTTGTTCAGTGTACTTGATTACTCTTTCAAGCACCTATGTGTTTGTCTTAGTGTCCAACACTAAATGACTTGAGACTAGTTATACTCATGCTTGAGTTAACATAACACATACTAACCTTAGCGGATTGTCAATGCCCAATTGGCAATTCAATGGCTAGGAACGTTTTAGGAATGAACATAAGAGAAAGGTCTCGTTAATCTAACTTACTTAAATCACTTCTCTCTTAGATCAAATACATTCCTTGGATTCCCTTATTGCTTAAACACATGATACAATAAATAATGATTAACTATAAGCTTTGCCCTTCATTAAACATATAATAGTTTAATACAATAAGTATTCCAAAAGCTATTACATCAAATGAGTGGCTTTGTGGGCATAGTTCCAACAATCTCCCACTTGCACTCAAAGCCACCTTCCCATGTATCTAATACCCATCTTTTCCATATGACGGTCAAGTTGGATTTGAGACATTGGCTTTGTCAGTGGATCTGCTATGTTATCTGCTGAGGCAACTTTGAGGATGTTGACTTTCCCCTCAGCAGCATATCTTCTAATGATATTAAAGCGCCTGTCAAAATGCTTGTTCTTTTGATGAGCCTTGGGTTCCTTGGATTGAGCTATCGCCCCACTAGTATGACAGTACAAAGTTACTGGTGATGTAATGGTTGGAACCACTCTAAGTTCAGTAATGAACTTCTTCATCCAGAACGCTTCTTTGCCGGCTTCAGCTGCAGCGACATATTCTACCTCTGTTGTGGAATCAGCAATTACATCTTGCTTCTTGCTTTTCCAGCTAACAGCCCCACCATTCAGAGTGAATACATATCCAGAGTTTGAACTTCTATCATCAACGTCATATTGGAAATCTACATCTGTATAGGCTTCCACTCGCAACTCTATCGCTCCTCCATAAACGAGGAACATGTCCTTAGTTCTTCTTAAGTACTTAAGGACTGTCTTGACAGCTGCCCAGTGTTCTGATCTTGGGTTAGATTGATATCGACTAGTAATGCTCACAACATATGCGATATCAGGCCTTGTGCATATCATGGCATACATGAGACTTCCTATGGTGGAAGCATAAGGAATAGCACTCATCTGCCGTATCTCTTCAGGAGTTTTAGGTCCAATGGACTTAGAAAGGTGAATTCCATGTCTTACAGGAAGAAGACCTTTCTTAGATTGTTCCATCTGGAACCTACTTAGCACCTTATTTATGTACATAGATTGGGATAATCCAATTAATTTTCTGGATCTATCACAATAGAGCTTTATCCCAAGTACATAAGATGCATCTCCCAAATCTTTCATGTGGAAGGTTTTGGACAACCACACTTTTACAGAAGAAAGTACTGCAGTGTCATTCCCGAATAGTAATATGTCATCTACATATAACACTAGGAATACAACTGCATCCCTAACGACTTTTTGATAAACACAATTGTCGTATTCGTTTTGAGTAAAACCAAACGTTTTGATTTTAGTATCGAAACGAATGTTCCAGCTCCTGGAGGCTTGCTTAAGTCCATAAATGGACCTTTGAAGCTCGCATACCTTAGTCTTTTCAGACTTGGACTCGAAACCTACGGGTTAAGTCATATAGAGCTCTTCCTCTAGGTAGTCGTTCAGAAAGGCCGTCTTCACGTCCATTTGCCATATCTCATAATCATGGTACGCAGCTATAGCAAGCAAAATCCGAATGGACTTAATCATGGCTACAGGAAAGAAGGTTTCTTCATAGTCAATCCCTTCTCGTTGCCTGTAACCCTTGGCTACTAGTCTAGCCTTATAAGTCTCCACGTTCCCATCAACGCCTATCTTCCTCTTGAAGACCCATTTGTTTCCAACAGGTACTATACCTTATAGAGGGTCTACAAGAGTCCAGCCCTGATTTTGATACATGGAATCCATCTCGGATTTCATGGCCTCTTGCCATCTCTTTGAATCAATGTCGGACATTGCTTCAGTGTAGTCTCTAAGGTCTTCCTTTGTGTCATTGTCACCTAGAAGGTGCAATTCCCCAAAGTCATTATCTAAGCCATACCTCTTAGGTGGTTTGCTAACCCGTTCAGATCTACGTGGAGCTAGGGGTTCAGGAACAGGGTTGTCAACTTGTCCAGTGCTTGTTTGTGGTTCATCATTAATCTCATTAATTTCCTTTAATTCTATCTTTCTTTTGCTAGTTCCATTAAGAACGAATTCATCCTCCATGAATATAGCAGTTCTGGCGACAAAGCCTTTCTGGTCGTCAGGGTGATAGAATTCGTATCCATAGGTTTGTTTAAGATACCCCACAAAATAGCATCTTGTTTCTTAACGTATGCTGGACAACCCCAAATCTTAACGTGTTTAAGACTTGGCTTCTTCCCATACCATATCTCATATGGTGTTTGTGGAACAGATTTATAAGGCACTGCATTCAGCAAATAAGCTGCTGTGTGTAGTGTATATCCCCAGAATGATATTGGTAGATCAGCGGAACTCATCATAGAACGAACCATGTTCATCAAGGTTCGGTTTCTCCTCTCAGAAACTCCGTTATGTTGAGGAGTTCCTGGTGGAGTCCACTGTGATACTATTCCACACTCTTTGAGATAATCTAGGAACTCGTTACTTAGATACTCTCCCCCTCGATCTGATCTTAGGATCTTTATCTGTTTCCCAGTTTGCTTCTCAACTTCATTCTTGAATTCTTTGAACCTTTCAAAGGATTCTGACTTGTACTTCATAAGATACACATAGCCAAACCGAGAGTGATCGTCGGTGAATGTGATATAGTAGGAGAAGCCTCCTCTCGACGTAGTAGACATAGGTCCACATACGTCAGTATGGATTAACCCAAGAATTTCAGTGGCACACTCTCCTTTCCCAGTGAATGGAGATTTGGTCATCTTCCTAAGCATACAAGGTTCACAAGTGCCTATAAGGTCATTACCTAATGGACTAAGATATCCGTCTTTCGACATCTTGCGAATCTTATCTTGGTTTACATGTCCAAGTTTAAGATGCCAAAGTCTAACTTGGTTAACTTCTTCTCTAGCCCTTTTGGGTTTTGAGGTATTCCCGCTTTCAATACAGTGCATCCCACTACTTGTCTCTAGGTGAAAAAGTCCCTCTATCATATTACCATGAGAGATAATACGACCATTCAGGTATAAAGTGCAACTCATTTTGTCAAACAATACTGAGTGCCCATCTCGTAAAAGCTTAGAGATAGAAATCAAATTCTTTATACATGAAGGAAAATATAAACAATTTTTAAGTTCCAAGACTTCCCCAGAGGGTAGTTTAAGCATGTAGGTGCCTATTGCTTTTGCAGAGATCTTAGTGCCGTTCCCAACTCGCATAATCATCTCCCCATTGCGCAATGTCCTGCTCCCTGTTAGTCCCTGCAACGAATTGCAGATATGTTGACTAGCGCCTGAATCAAATATCCAGGAATTGGAGCTCATTGTAAAAGCACTCTCTATGACAGAAATAGTCCCTTCAAAAGTTCTTGTCATAAGGCTCGCAATGCGCACCCTGTATTTCTTCTTCCAACGTTCATCCTTTCCACAATGAAAGCATGTTCTTTTGGATTTTCTTGCCTTCTTCTTATGCAACCTTTTCCTTGTGATTGCATTCTCACTTTTACTGTCCCTTTTGAAACCTTGTTCAAACATACAACACATGTCAATCATCTCAGTAAAAGTATGATTGAATCTATTCACTTTATAGTTTACAATAAACTTAGTGAAATCATCCGAGAGAGATGCAAGGAAAAAGTCTTGGGCCATTTTCCCATCGATGGAAGTTCCTAAACTTTCAAGATCTTGAAAGATCCTTTCCATCTTTTGTCCATGTTTATGAACCGATGCCCCCTTTGCCATTTTGGCATTCAATAGACTACAAACATTTGAGAATCGTACATTACTAGTCTCAATGTCATGCATCTTATGCAAACTTTCAACCATGGCACAAGAAGTGTCCATGTGCTCATGTAGCTTCATAAGCTCCTTACTAAGTGAAGTGAGGATTAAGCATTTGGCTTGTAAGTCATCCTCATAGTGTCTATCATAATTTTGACACTCCTCATTTGAAGCTAGTTTCGTAGGAGGTACATGAGGAAGGGATTGCTTAAGCACATACAATATGTCTATCACCTTTGAGACATTCTCAATATGGCGATACCAAGCAAGGAAACGTTGGCCCCTAAGGCCCCTTTTGTCAAGTATAATGGTGGGTGTAATTTTAGGCATGTCGTTAACTACATAACATAACAGAAATCGTATTAGATTGTTGATTTTAAAACTACTTGATTGGGTCTTAAATCAAATAGTACCACCCACTATTTTTGGAAAATTCCACATCCCTCAATGGAATTCGAGAGTTATGATGAACTCTTAGCAGGGTATGGGAGGCTCACCATTACCAAGCCCACCTCAGAATTATATCATTTTGGCTAGCAACAATAATGATGAGAGGATAACTCTTAGCCATTTACAACTTTTGTAATTACCCATTTGTTTTGGCCTCTAGAGAATGATTGCCTCAGAATTATATCATTTTGGCACCATTGCACTTAGTTAAGTCATTCCCACCATGCTAGTTGATGTAGGGGTTCAAGCATAACCTCATAATTATATCATGTTGGTCATACTCATTGTCTACACTCACTTCATCATATATGTTTATGGACTCCTCCTGGATGTAAGCACATACTTTGAACTTCTCCATTATAGGGTGAAGCCGGTGTATGAGTCACAAACGATTGGAGCCCACCACGGTGGAAGGCCTACGAAGAGATGTTCAAAACATCTCTCGCTTATCAACTTAATATTCGTTTTGTCGAGGGAGTAGTGTTGGGCTACATCAAATTTATTTTAATCTTATTAAAAGAACTTGGGCCTATCACAACCATTGGTCCAAGTTAATATGATTTAGTAGTATATAATACTCCCACTATTTCGATGAAACAAGCGAGACTATATGTAACTACTAACGAATGCTTTGCATCCTCATATGGACTATATGGTCATATTAGGTCTTAGGATGATTATGAACCGTTTGATTTGATCCAACACGAGCCTTGTGTTGGACCTTGGGTTTAAGGTAGATGGTTGTTGATTTTCGTTACGTGTTTAATCTAATTAAACCGTTATTTCCTATTGGGCGTTGGACTCAACTATTCCAATTTGCATACATATAAACAAAAAGGAATACTTGAAATAAAGAGAAGGGCTTATGCCCTTTTACAACACATTTGATGGACTTATGTCCATTTACAACAAATTTGAACTAATCAAATTACATTCAAATCTAAACTACTAAACCCAAACATTCATAATGTAAAGCGGCCAATCACATAGCTCAATTATTGAGGCCTTTGGTTCATAATCACCCTTTTCTTAATCAATCACATTAACTAAGAAAGCAACTTAAACAATTGGTTTTCGGATTCATAGAATTGATTTAAATGGAACTAATTGAAATGAAAATCAAATTCTCATTAAAGAGACAAAACCATTTTGTTCTCATCTTATTTGGGCAAAAAACAATGACCTCAACAATTGGGCCATTATTTAATAAACATAAACTTTTGGGGTCACTTTGTAAAAACACAAAAGTCCACAACTTCATGTAATTACAACTAGAACCCAAAATTTTTAATAATAACAAAAACAACAATAAAGGAACAAAACAATTTGTCCTTTAGAGTTTTTGGGCCTTAACGTAAAAACGTAAACTTTTGGGCCAAAATACAAAAACACAAAAGTATCAAAACTTTATGTAATTGCATAAAAGGCCCAAAATCAGCCCCCACTTGGGGTTGGCCGGTTTTAGTAGTGAAAAGGAGTGTGAAAGGGTTTTGGTGATAAATGTGCATGCAAGTGGAATAGGTGGGTGATGATAAAGGTGAATGGGATGGGTTGTAAGAAAAATGTTTTGTGAAACGTTAATAGCATTTATCATCCTCACCAATAATCCATCACCCATCACAAATAAACCAAAACTTTATGAAAAACACCAAACAATTTGAATCAAAATTCCAAATCTTTTTGTTCTTGGTAAGAATATCAAGAACATTGAAGAACACACATGAAAACTCATAAGAGCTCCATGAATGTTTTCACTCATTAAAACTCAAATTTTCACAACACAAAAGAGGGTTAATATCCTAGGGTACTTAGGGGTTCCAAAAGTCACTTTAAAACCATTTTAACAAGACAAACATGAACCCAAAAATCCACCCTTTGGATTTGGCCGAATTTCCCAACATACATGGCACCAAATTTTAGTTCCAATATTCATGCTTTAATGAACTACATCTACAACATTTGAGATGCCAAATTTTCAAGCAAAATTTATATTCAAAAGCAAGAACAAAGCTTGTAACATTTACAACATTTAAATCACAAATCATGAAAATCACAAAACCCAAAAGGATTCACCATAAACTAGACCTAGGCTTTGATACCACTTGAAGGAAAAAAATTTGTCCTAGCTAAGAACATGTGAGAATATTTGAACACATATGCAAACTATTAACACATTAAAGTAGGCATGCATTAAAAAACAATTCTAAAACCCATGGCTTTCAAAGCCTAGTGAATGGTGAACCATGAGACTCTTTAACAATATTAAAGAGAAGGTAGGATTTAAAGATTCATTACCCTTGAAGCTCATCCTTGTTTACACAAGGGATTCACCCAAGTGGAGGGCCTTCAAGTCACCTCCTAGCTCCTTGGATCTTCCTTGTGATTTTCTTCCTTTTTGATGCTCCTTTGCTCCTTGAGGATGTGAGGAAAGGATCTCCAAAACACCAAAGGTTTGGTGTCTCTAAGTCTCCACATCAAGGATGAGGTGTGAAGATGAAATGGATGACTTAGAGAAGAAAAGATTGCTAGCTAAATCCTCTCTAAGTGGCCGGCCTCCTTGTTGAGAAAAAGAGAGAAAGTGTTTCACCTCTTTGCCTCAAGAAAAACCCTAATGAGAAAATAGCTATAAAGTTAACTTTATACTACATCACATTTGAGTGGCAAACTTGTAATTAATTCAAGTTTGCATCCACTCTCCCTTATGGCCGGCCTTGTCTTTGTTATTGGGCTAATTGCCCATTTTGTTTTAGTTGTCATACAACTTAAACATAATGGGCTTTGTGGACCAAAACACTTTTGGGCCCCGAAACCCAAAACCAACTTAAAAGCCCAATACGAACCTTTCGTAAAATTAATTAACTAATTAATTAATCTTGACCATTTTCAATTAAACCATTTAATTGCATATCCATTTCATTTATATTTCTTCACTTTCATCCTTACTCGGTGTACGATCCATTAGGTTCCAATTAGCGAGGCAGTGGGCGATTGTTACTCTTAACGATCGATTATGAATTGAAACAACATTTCAATTCTCCCTTTGATTAAGATTAGTGTTTGCTAATCTTCAGGGCTTCCACAAACCATGAGTGACACCTAGCAGCATGTCATGGTTACCCAAGCTAAGTAGAAGTGGTTGGAGAACCTATCCAGTTACAACTACAACGCAATACGGTCCTTCTCTAATACAATACTCTTAATCACATTGTTTGAGTGATAGTTCATTTCATGTCTACTATCCAATGTGATACTTCTCTATATGATTCAATTGAATATGATTTGGAACAAACTTCCAAAGTCATATTCATATGCTTTGGCCAAAGACTCCCGAATCATATCTTAGAGTATTCTCCTTCCACCATGGAAGGTTAGAGATCCCTTGTTGTGCATTCATATGCCTACATGACTAGATAGCTTGACCCCAACAATGCCGTGGACACTCTCGATGGAATGCCTTTGACATGATCAAAGATCAAGGACCTAACCATTAGACATCTATGATGCCTCAGGTCAAAGGACTACTTTGCATATTGCAACTTATGAGTTCTTACATGACATGTATGTTCAAACTCTCTTTTGATCGTTGTTCAGTGTACTTGATTACTCTTTCAAGCACCTATGTGTTTGTCTTAGTGTCTAACACTAAATGACTTGAGACTAGTCATACTCATGCTTGAGTTGACATAACACATACTAACCTTAGCGGATTGTCAATGCCCAATTGGCAATCCAATGGCTAGGAACATTTTTGGAATGAACATAAGAGAAAGGTCTCGTTAATCTAACTTACTTAAATCACTTCTCTCTTAGATCAAATACATTCCTTGGATTCCCTTATTGCTTAAACACATGATACAATAAATAGTGATTAACAATAAGCTTTGCCCTTCATTAAACATATAATAGTTTAATACAATAAGTATTCCAAAAGCTATTACATCAAATGAGTGGCTTTGTGGGCATACTTCCAACACCTTTAGGCTCCAAAATCTCTTCCTCATCCTCCTTAGGATGGAAGGGATCTCATTTAGCATCTAGAGTCCAAACGACCACAAGAGTACTCGAAGGCTTCGCTTTATCCCTATTAAAACAACACAACACTTTCTGGGTGTAGTTCAATTGATGTACTAAGATTTCATCCGAACAATGCTCGATCTTCAGGCAGAGACAATATCGAGTTTTCTCAAGATCTTTCATCTCAAATTCCGATTTCAAGTGTGTAGCAATTTCCTTAAGCTTTGCGGGAATTCTGATGAGGTTCATGTAATCGACATAAACTACAACGATTGCAAATCTGGAATGTGACTTGTTTTATGAACATGCGTAGGCATAATTCGCTGTTCACATAACCCTGACTTGTCCAATATTCACTTAGACGGTTATAGCATATCCATCCAGATTGTTTCAATTTGTAACGTGATCTCTTTAATCTAGAGTGTTCCATAATCTAAAACTATATGAACCAGTCAAAGGAAGTCCTTCTGAAACTTTCATGTATATTTCCGTAACTAGATCCCCAAAGAGATACGCGGCTACCCCGTCTATTAGTTGCATCTTCAGTTTTTAAGAAACTACCAAACTGATTAGGTAGCAGAACGTTATGACGTCCATTACGGGGGAATACTGAAGGGAAATCTATGAGATTCATGTATGGGATTTCTAAATGACTATCATGCATATCCAAAACAATTATGATATACGAAAGCAGCGGAAGCATTTATAACATATTATCAAAGCTATAGTCATGCAAATCCCCTTCAAGGTTCATAGGTTTATATATAATGCATCAAATAAAAATTTAGAGAAAAGAACAAAGTGAAGGTTTAGTCTTATACCTCTTGATCTAGACTTGAGACCAAGGATGGACCACCTCCAAGCCCTTTGTTCCTTGAACTCCTTGAGCCTAGCTTCCTTCCTTGCCTCCTCCACTTTGTTACAATGAGTGCTCCTAGGTTCTCTTCAAGTTCCCAAAGTAGGAAACCTCTAAAGATCCTCACCCACTAGTGTAGTGAGAAGGATGAAGGAATAACCAAAAGGGTGAAAGATTGTTAGCTAAATCACCCTCTTTAGTGGCCGGCCTTTGTAGTGATTTTAGAGAGATATTCTTTTGCCTCTTTGTTGTTTTAACCACACAAAAACCCTAATGAACAATATCTTATAAAGTTCCTTATATAGACAAAAGAAACCTAGTCAACACTTGACTAAATATCTCACCATTTCCACCTTAAAGTGGCCGGCCTCTTTGTTGTTTGTTTGGGCTTTGGGCTTTTATTATTTCAAGTCATCCAATGCTTGAATAAAAGCCCAACGGGTTTAGGCCCAATGGGCCCAATTAAACCCGAACGTTTCTTAAGCCCAAAACGATCTTTATCGCTTTTATGATTTCTTTAGACTTTCTAAATTAATCACAACAATGAATTAATCCAATTAATTATTTCCATCATCCATTAGTTACTCACTACAATAGTGTATTGGTGAACAATCTTTTAGGTTCTAATTAGCAAGGCAGTGAGGTGATTGGCACCAATCCAATTTAATTCAATCACTTAGTGAATTGAAACTTCATTTCAATTCACCTTTCTTCTTTGATGAGTACATTTAATCATCTAGAAGAACTCACAAGCTATGAGTGACATCTAACCATATGTCATAGCTACCCAAGCTAATGTAGAAGTTTATTCGGAGAACCTATTCAGTTGGAATTACAATATAATTCGATCATTCTCTAATACAATACTCTCAATCACATCATTAGGGTATGGATATATTATGTCAAACCCCTAATGTGATTATTCCTTCTTATATGATTCAATTGAGTCGTATAGGAACGCTTTCCTTTATTACGCTCGATACTTCGGCCGAAGATTCCCGAATCATATCTTAGAGTATTCTTCCTCTCTTATCGAGGATTAGAGATTCCTTGTTGCGCATACACTTGCCTTCATGACTAAGTGGCTTAACCCCAATTATGCCGTGGACACCCTCGAATGGGGAGACTTTGACATAATCAAAGATTAAGTACTTAACCACAAGACAGCGACGATGCCTCAGGTCTAAGGATTACTTACATCTTTCCAACCATTAGAGTTACTTGCTTGACATGTGAGTAGACCTCCATGCAAGTACTCTCGTTCGATTGTGTTCAGTGAACTCATTCCCTTAATGAGCACCTACATACTTGTCTTAGTGTCACAACACGAATGAGATGAGACTTTCCATCCTTCCAATTGAAGCAGACACAGTATGTACCGGTCTACGCATTGTCAGTATCCCTCCGACAATCCAACGACCAGGAACCTTTTTGGACATTTGGTTATGTGAAGAAGGTCTCTGTAGTCTAACATCATTAGATTACTTCTTCAATCGATCCACTGTCCATGGATACACTATTTAGGACATATATCGTTTATTGAGATAGTCCTAATTCGTGTCTTTGCCATTTGATGTATAAGAATCATCCATACATCGATTCATTGTCCTGAAAGGTTTCTTCCAAAGATTGACTTTCAGGGCATATTTCCAACAATCTCCCACTTGCACTAAAGTCAATCACTAGTGTATCTTATACATCTTGTTGAGAGAGTTTATGCTCGTAGGTTAACTTGGTTATGTATTAATCTCTTTTATATTTAAAAGGGATTTACTTATCAAATGTTTCCAAAACATTTGATGATGTCTCTTTGTTGTGTTCGAATACTTTGATGAGACCTTGATTCCATGGCTTGAGCTATCGCCCCATTACGTCGTAGTACTCTACTAACGACCTTATGGTTTGGATTCAATCATTGGTTCTAAAAGAATCCCTTCCATTCAAAACACCTTTTGAAGCAGTTTCTAAAACTATATATCGACATATATTTCGTTTGTATACTTTATACAAGCTTTGGTCCAACCTTGAGACCATTGCAGTACAATACTAACAATTCATTCATATGATTAGTACTTCATCCATTATGAAGTTCCATTTGTTAAAATGGCTTATTTTCACTTTGGTTAACAACCTAAGTGAATGCACGCTTCCAGAGTCCCACTCTGAAGTTTCTTTCTTAAAGGCAATAATACTCTATCAGTTGCTTTGGTTCTGATCCTGGGATATAGTAATATCTTAAAGTGATAAACTCAGTGGTTTCTTCACCTTTGGATATCTACTTCACAAGTCAATACATGTGTCCCTTTTGTGATTTTATGACACATTCATTATAAGGGTTATGAAAGTGATTTCCTATCACATAGGAAAATGCTTTCTTAAATCTTCAACATTTGAGATTTAATTCCCATATAACATTATTTGAGATAGCCTTGCTATATCAGTAAGTCCAATTTCAAGTCTATACTTCAAAATTGACCGTGTCATGTTTTGTCATTTTTCGAGTAACATCTATGTTTCATCAAGTCTATCAAATAGACTTTATTCACATCTTGTTGCTCAAATTATGACATTACTCCCACTGGCCTTGTTGTAACTTAGCATTCATTCAAAATTAACAATGATATTTTCTTGATTTGAATGCATATTGCTCCCACTAATTTAAATGAATCATACATAAAAGAATTCCTTCTCAAGCAATTCCATGAAATGTGTGACTTGCTTTATCAAATCTATTCATTTAAATTATATGGTGTCATACACCATACTTCAAGTTTTAGTCATACTAAGACCTTTAATGTAGTCATATAAGAATTATCTAAGTCTTTAGTGGAAGCATGGCTCTTACTAAGGATATAGAAACTCAACCATTCCTTCTAGGTGGTTGATATAATTCTTTATCAAAACTACATAAAGCAATATCGTTACATGAGATGTTGAATTTGGATTGTCTTGTTGTTAAACCATATGTTGTGACTCATTTTGAAACTTATTCACTTTTGTTTCATCAACTTGTCCATATGCTTTGTTATTAGCATGTTCTCATAAAAGAGAATGATGGACAACTCCCAACATATAACCATTTTATGCTAGGTTGACGAAACCAACATTCAAAGACTATTCTTTAAATGTTACACAACATAGTATTTTAACGTTTGAAGAGCTTGAGTCCTTTTAACAATTAAAATTACAAACTCTTAATAATAGTCAAGTACTATTATTCTCTAGACAACTATAAACCAATCACATTCAAGTTTATATCCATTTTCACACCTCCCACTATTTCTCATGACTTTAATGAGAAATCATTTCATACATTCAAATGTATAAAAGTGGATTATATTGGTAGAAGACATTGTATAGTAGCTTTGAAACATTTCAAGCTTTATTTGTTTCAATCTTCACTAAGTTTAATGTCTTGTTATTTAAGTGACTAAAGTCTTTAAACCTTTTATAGATTTAGACACTTCTTTCTTGGTTTAATCACTAACACATTTGACATTTTTAAAACAATTTTAAGAATGCCCAATTAATTGTTCAAAACTACTAATTGAATCAAGAGTGATCTTGATCATTGTGTTTCAAGTGATAACCATATAAGAAACGTTTTTCTTATTACTTATATCATTATAATGTGATCTTCCTTTTCTTCAAGAAAGGATTCTCTAGACTTTTGTCAATTCATATAGAACTCATAAGTAGACAAATGGAACCAAATCTAAAGATTCATTGTATCCTTTTATGTCCTACATGTGAGATCTATCCATAATTGATAAATCTAAAGTTTGGTTTATCACATTACAATTAAGTGATATAACTCTTGTATCTCATCTAGGATACAACAAGACAATTTTCAATTCATAACACTACTTTAAGGAAATAGTATATTAAAAAGGCATACTTCACATTACATTAATATGATAGTTCAAACATTCATAATGTTTAATACATAAAGTATTAGCTCTATACATTTAGAGACTAATATAAATACCTTTATACATTTAGGCACTATATAGTGGTCTTCCATCACATGAAGCCACATAATAAGTTCTTATCAAAATAAGAAAGTTTAAAGACAATCTTTAATGCCTAACAAACTTCCTAAGTAGTGAGCAAAAACATAGTGGCCGAACCCTTCACCACATTTTCTTTGCTTGTTCTTCTTCTACTTGGCTTCTCCACCTATATACAATTATACAAGTGATTAGCTCTTTATATCAAATATAAATATTTAGAAGATCTAACATTTAGAATTGAAGATAAGGACATAAACCATACCTTGTGGCTTGTCCTTAAGACTTGCAAGGTATAACTTGCAATTCCTTCTCCAATGCCCCTCCTTTCCACAGTGGTGGCAAGTCCCTTTGGGCTCCTTTGCCTTCTTTTTCCTCACTCCTCCTTTCGGCTTAGGAGTGGGTGACTTCTTCTCCTTCCCTTTGCCTTTGCCTTGCGGCATGGCCTTGGAAGAGGATGGCTTGTTGTAGGCTACTGCAGCAGTCCCTACACCGCTCTCTTTCTTCATAGTCTTCTCAGCAGTTACTAACATGTTTAGTAACTCAGAGAGAGTACTATCCATCTTATTCATATTGTAGTTCATTACAAACTGAGCAAATGAATCAGAAAGAGAAGCCAATACGAAGTCTTGGGCCAATTCCCCGTCAAGTGGAGTACCAAGGTTCTCCAATTGTTCAATGAATCCTATCATCTTCAGTACATGTTGGTGTACTGGAGCCCCTTTGACCATCTTGGTCTTTACAAGTTCACAAACAGTGCTAAAGCGACGGTTGCGCGTCCCTTCGCCATATAACTCCGTAAGATGGAGTATTATGGAAAATGCACTATCCATGCCCTCATGCTGTCTCTGTAGCTCCTCATTCATGGAAGCCAACAGATAGCACTTGGCTTGTATATCATCCTCAACGTGCTTGTCATACTTAGCACGTTCATCCTCAGTAGCCTCAGGGCTGAGAGGTATGTGAGGTGGAGGCTTATCTAGTACGTAAACAATCTTCTCCAATGTTAGGAGAATCTTGACATTACGATACCATGATGGGAAATTGTGCCCCTCTAGGCAATGTTTGTCGAGTATTTTCGCGAGTGTGCTTCCAATCATATCTATATACATAAACAAATAAAATAATTAGATTGATTGTTGTTTAAGTCAAACGATTCGGGTCTTTAAACCGAATGACACCACCCACCATTTTTGGCAAATTCCATATCCCCCATAATGGAATCCGGGAGATTTCAAAGAAAGCTCCTAGCGGGTTATGGGAGGCTCACTATTACCAAGCCCACCTCACGATGATACGATGTCGGCTAGCAACAATAATAATGAGAGGGTACAATTACCCATTCACAACAACCTCTTGTGATTACCCATCCTTTTGGCCTCTAGAAAACAATACCTCACGATGATACGATGTTGGCATTATGTTTCTTAGTTAAGTTCTTTCCCACCATGCCGGTTTAGCTAGGGGTTCAAGCATGACCTCACGATGATACGATGTTGGCCATACTCGTTGCCTACCTTAACCTCATCAAATGTTTTAAATAAACTCCTCCTGAATATAAGCATGCACTTTGTCACTTCCCCATGATAGGGTGAAGGCGGTGTACAAGTCATAAACGCTTGGAGCCTACCACGGTGGAAGGCCACGAAAAAGTGTTCTAAGCACTCTTACGCTTTCAACTTAATATTTGTTTGGTTGAGGGATTTTAAGGTCTCATCAATTTTATTTATTTAATCACAATCAAATAAATAATGTCCTATTACAACTACTAGTCCAAAGTTAATGAAATTAGTAGCATATAATATCCCCACTATTCGTTTTCATAAAACAAATCAATATCAAAACATTTTTCAAAATATTGGAGATATATATAACTACTAATTGTATTCATTATAGTTTAGTAGCGTATGATACTCCCACTATTTGTTTTGAGAAAAACAAATCAATATCAAAAACGAATTTTTCAAATATTGGAAGTAACTACTACTACTAAGGTTTTTGCATTCCTTTGAAATTGGACTTTATAGTTATCTTAGGCTCTTGGATGACCATGGACTTATTAGGTTATTGCAACAACGAGCCATCATTGTTGAATATAAACTCAGGGAGGTTGAGTCAATTTAATTACGTGCTTATCAATCCAATTAAAACCATTTTCATTGAGCCATTAGAAATGAAAGACAATCATTCAAAGCTAATTTGGTCATTGGACCCTTTTAATCTTTAATCTCATGTCAAAACCCTCTTTTAGTTATGTCTCCTTTACCAATAGTTAAAGAAACTCTAGTCTAGCACTAGAGGGAATCCACTAACGAATAGAGATTAAGAAGTAATAAGAATTACAAACCGATTTGTACAAATTCCTATAAATTACATATACTAAAAGGGGAGAGAAAGATTAACGTCAAATGTGACAAGGTCCAATTAAACAGTAATTAAAACACATTCCCAAGGTTCAAACAATTTGATTTTAGCGCCTTATCATATAGCTCAATTATCGTTTAAGGCATAAGTCCAAAGTCATCCATTTCATAACTACTTAAACACATTTAAATAATTAAATGGAATGCAACATAAACATTTAGATTTAGTGCATATGGGCATAATAGTATTATGAGTTTAAACAACTAACAAAATTAAAATCAAATATTTTAACTTTCTAGTTAGTAGGGGCTTAAATGCAAATATGAAAAAGTTAGGGGTCAAACCGTAAATACTCAAAAGTATAAAATATCTTTTTCAAGATTACAAAAAGCCCCACAAGTGGATAAATCCACTAGGGGAGGCCGGCCACTTAATGGGGGAATGGGAAGTCTCACCCACATGCATAAATTTAATGCAAAGTAGAAAAAATCAAAATTTTGCTTGTCACTTGGTTTTGGCATTAAAACTTAGGTGAAAAGGTTTGATGGAAATCTCCTAGTCAAGTCTAGGGTTTAATAAACTTATTATATGGTTATGGATGGTAAGAACATCATCCAAAGCCACAAAATAATACAAGAAAATTAATTAAAACCATTTTCACCAAAAAACCAAACTATGAACACCAAGAACAAAACCATGAACACTTTTTCAAGATTTATGTATTCTTGGTGATTTTTCAAACCCAAAAACAAAAGTGACAAGGGTTCTACTTTCTAGCTTTAAAATGATGTGTGAGTGTCTTACAATAAAACACAAACACATACACAAAAACCCCCAAAACCGTGCCCACCAAGAAGAACAAAATCCCAAATTTTTGTCCATGACTTATTCTTCATTCATGCATACAAAACAACTTTTACATGCATATCTTTTCAACTCTTGATTTATATTTTTCAACCATTGAAAAAAAAAGATAAACATACTTTTAAATGAAGAAATAATATGTCATACTAGTTCTAAACTCATTTTTCATTCATGCATACAAAACACTTTTGCATACATATCTTTCTCAACTTTTGACTAACATTTTTCAACTATTGAAAAACAAAAGATAAACATACTTTGAATGAAACAATAATATGTCATACATAACATTAATACCCATATGCATAAAATCCAAAAGGACACATTATACATAAACCTTTGGCTCTGATACCACTTGAAGGGAAATCTATGAGATTCATGTATGGGATTTCTAAATGACTATCATGCATATCCAAAACAATTATGATATACGAAAGCAGCGGAAGCATTTATAACATATTATCAAAGCTATAGTCATGCAAATCCCCTTCAAGGTTCATAGGTTTATATATAATGCATCAAATAAAAATTTAGAGAAAAGAACAAAGTGAAGGTTTAGTCTTATACCTCTTGATCTAGACTTGAGACCAAGGATGGACCACCTCCAAGCCCTTTGTTCCTTGAACTCCTTGAGCCTAGCTTCCTTCCTTGCCTCCTCCACTTTGTTACAATGAGTGCTCCTAGGTTCTCTTCAAGTTCCCAAAGTAGGAAACCTCAAAAGATCCTCACCCACTAGTGTAGTGAGAAGGATGAAGGAATAACCAAAAGGGTGAAAGATTGTTAGCTAAATCACCCTCTTTAGTGGCCGGCCTTTGTAGTGATTTTAGAGAGATATTCTTTTGCCTCTTTGTTGTTTTAACCACACAAAAACCCTAATGAACAATATCTTATAAAGTTCCTTATATAGACAAAAGAAACCTAGTCAACACTTGACTAAATATCTCACCCTTTCCACCTTAAAGTGGCCGGCCTCTTTGTTGTTTGTTTGGGCTTTGGGCTTTTATTATTTCAAGTCATCCAATGCTTGAATAAAAGCCCAACGGGTTTAGGCCCAATGGGCCCAATTAAACCCGAACGTTTCTTAAGCCCAAAACGATCTTTATCGCTTTTATGATTTCTTTAGACTTTCTAAATTAATCACAACAATTAATTAATCCAATTAATTATTTCCATCATCCATTAGTTACTCACTACAATAGTGTATTGGTGAACAATCTTTTAGGTTCTAATTAGCAAGGCAGTGAGGTGATTGGCACCAATCCAATTTAATTCAATCACTTAGTGAATTGAAACTTCATTTCAATTCACCTTTCTTCTTTGATGAGTACATTTAATCATCTAGAAGAACTCACAAGCTATGAGTGACATCTAACCATATGTCATAGCTACCCAAGCTAATGTAGAAGTTTATTCGGAGAACCTATTCAGTTGGAATTACAATATAATTCGATCATTCTCTAATACAATACTCTCAATCACATCATTAGGGTATGGATATATTATGTCAAACCCCTAATGTGATTATTCCTTCTTATATGATTCAATTGAGTCGTATAGGAACGCTTTCCTTTATTACGCTCGATACTTCGGCCGAAGATTCCCGAATCATATCTTAGAGTATTCTTCCTCTCTTATCGAGGATTAGAGATTCCTTGTTGCGCATAAACTTGCCTTCATGACTAAGTGGCTTAACCCCAATTATGCCGTGGACACCCTCGAATGGGGAGACTTTGACATAATCAAAGATTAAGTACTTAACCACAAGACAACGACGATGCCTCAGGTCTAAGGATTACTTACATCTTTCCAACCATTAGAGTTACTTGCTTGACATGTGAGTAGACCTCCATGCAAGTACTCTCGTTCGATTGTGTTCAGTGAACTCATTCCCCTAATGAGCACCTACATACTTGTCTTAGTGTCACAACACAAATGGGATGAGACTTTCCATCCTTCCAATTGAAGCAGACACAGTATGTACCGGTCTACGCATTGTCAGTATCCCTCCGACAATCCAACGACCAGGAACCTTTTTGGACATTTGGTTATGTGAAGAAGGTCTCTGTAGTCTAACATCATTAGATTACTTCTTCAATCGATCCACTGTCCATGGATACACTATTTAGGACATATATCATTTATTGAGATAGTCTTAATTCGTGTCTTTGCCATTTGATGTATAAGAATCATCCATACATCGATTCATTTGTCCTGAAAGGTTTCTTCCAAAGATTGACTTTCAGGGCATATTTCCAACAAATACGTCTCCTCTTAATCAATCCCAGGGCGTTGAGAGAAACCTTGCGCTGCTAGGCATGCTTTGTATCGCATTATTTCATTCTTGTCGTTATGCTTCTTCATGAAAACCCACTTATAGCCTACGGGATTCCTATGTTGTGGAGTAGGAGCTACGGGCCCAAACACCTTATGTTTCGCAAACGAATCGAGTTTGTCCTGGATTGCTTATGTTGTGGAGTAGGAGCTACGGGATTTCTATGTTGTGGAGTAGGAGCTACGTGGTTCAATATCATTGCTAAGCATGATGTTAGTAGCTACTATGTATGCTAATGCATTGTCGACAATTATCTCATTTTGATTCCAAACCTCATCCAATACTGCGTAGTGGATTAAAATCTCATGATTCTTAGGAGGTCGGGTTGTCTCATCTAAGACATCACCGTAATTTAGAATAACCTCATGCGTTGGAACAATTGAGTGAGGGATGGTCGTATTCAAACTAGGGTCACTAGTTGGTGTCGTTTTCCTCTTTTGGGGTTGTGAATCCTTTGAACCAAGGGGTCTGCCATGCTTTAAAGCTAGAGCAGATAATTGGCTAGCCACTAATGTACTAGGCCACGTGGAAGGTGCGGTTCCCCACCTTCAGGGACGGTCCAGCCTTCGCAGGCGGTGTTATGACATACGCGAGGTATGTCTATCCTTGCAGGTGTGTTTGCAGCAGGTATGTGTGATCTTGTCATCTTAGTTAGGTTAGTAAAAGCATCTCTCATGCTTTGAGCAATGCTCTGAAGATCTATAAATCATCGCACCTCAGTTTCAGACTGGGCAGTGTGGTGATCTAAATGAGACATAGTGGGAGCATCCCATGACAATTCGCGACGTTTTCTAGGAATGTTAGCATGCTTATCTCCACTTAATGATGGGAAGGCTGTCTCATCAAAGTGATAATCCGTAAAACATGCAGTAAAGAGATCTTCTATCAGGGTTCTAAGTAGCGTATACTTGATGGCGAATCATAATCGACATAGATTCCAATGTTTCTTTGAGGACCCATTTTGGTACGTAGTGGTGGCGCTATTGGCATATAAACTATGCACCCAAACACGCATAAATGCGAGATGTCAGGCTCATATCTAGTAACCCACTATAACGGTGAATAAGGTTGGGTAGTGGTGGGCCTTAGGTAGACTAGATAGCTGCATGCAATATTGCATAGCCCTAGGTAGATATTGGCAGTTTGGTTCGCATAACCAAAGTCCAAGCTATCAATTGAAGGCGCTTTTTGAAAGCTTCTACCATGCTATTTTGGGTGTGAACATGGGGTACAGGATGTTCAACTTCAATCCCTACTGACATGCAATAATCGTCAAAGTTTGTGATGTAAACTCTGTAGCATTATCCAGTCAAATCGACTTGATTGGATAATCAGGGTGGCGAGCCCTTAGCTTAATAATTTGTGCTAAGAGTTTCGCAAATGCAGCGTTGTGTGTGGACAACCGGCAAACATGTGACCATCGTGTCGATGCATCAACCAACATCATAAAGTATCTAAATGGTCTGCATGTTGGTTGGATAGGTCCACAAATATCCCCTTGAATCATTTGAAGAAACTTAGGGGGTTGTGAATAATCTTTGTATGTGAGGGTTGAGTATTCAACTTCCCCAAAGAACACGTTTTGCATGGTGGGAATCCAACGGAGGGAGGTAAATGATGCCCATGTGATGATTTGAGGATACGGCGCATTATATCACGTCTAGGATGTCCCATATGGCCATGCCAAAGCATCAAAGTGCTCTAGAACTTAAGCATAGGGCCGGCCACATGGTGAGCTTCTATGCCACGAATGGTTGTTATGTAGAACTCACTCGGGAGACGTTCCAACTTTTTGTGAATATGCTTCTAGCCATACTCGTAAGAAGTGATACAAAGAAATTCAGAACCATTCTCTTAAGTGGTTTCAATATGATATTGATTATCTTGAATATCTCTAAAACTCAGTAACATTCTTCCGGAACGTGGAGAATAAAGGGTCTCTTTAATGGTTAAAACTGTACCATTAGACAACATGATACGGGCCTTTCCATATCCTTTAATCAGGTTGGATGAGGCTGAGAGAGTCGTTAGAGGTGCTTTCTTAGGTACGAAGTTAGTAAAATAGTGTTGCTCACGTAAGATGGTGTGCGTCTTATCAGCCAGACAACTAACTTCCCCAATAGACATACCTAAAAATAAATTGATTGAATTGGTCACATGCATAAATATAATTCCATTAATTGAGAGAAATAATATCCATAAAGTAATTATCCATAATTCAAAACAAACCAAAACCAAACAAATTATTCCAAATACTTAGAAAAATTGTCCAAAATTAAACCATAAACCTAAAAAAATTAGGGGGGGGTCCGGCCACTAGGGGTTAAACACCATAAAAACATGTCTATGAGAATAAAAATTATTCGTCCGTAGGAGTTGATGCCTCATGAACATCTAATATCTCCATGGATGTAGTAGCATGATCAGGATGGTCCACATGTGCAAAGTTAGACTGACGATGGGAATGATACTTGGCAAGTGCCTCGGGGGTAGCTCGGTATACGTGTGACCAATGATCCTTTGATCCATAACGGTAGCAGATGTCCATTTTAGTGGAATCCGATTGAACAATAGCTTTTCCCTTTTTTTGAAGTTTCAGGCCTTCGGGGGAAGGGTTGGCGCCTCTGGGTCAAATTTCCTCCCTTGGGTGGGCTTTGGCTTTGTTGACCTTGGGCTTGTGGTGGGGCTTGCTGCCCATTACCATGGCCACGATGATTCTTTCGTCGTTTGTGGCTGCTAAAATTGGTTGCATGCGCTTCAGGCTTAGCGTTCGAGCCAGTGGGTCGAGCTTGATGATTCTTCATCAAAGGCTGGTTTTGCTTTTCAATGAGAAGTAAAGCAGAGATTAAATCCTAAAATTTGGTACACGTCTATATCCTATATTGTTGCTGCAGGACAATATTGGAGGCATGGAAAGTCTAATATGTCTTCTTTAGGAGATCAGATTCGGTTAATTCCATTTTATAGAACTTAAGCAGTGATCGGATTCTACAAACTTCAGAGTTGTATTCATTCATGGACTTAAAGTCTTGGAACCGAAGATGCTGCTAGTTGTGTATTGCTTTAGGCAAGTAAATGTCTTTCTGGTGATTGAAACGGTCGACCAAAACAAGCCAGAGGGTGCATGGGTCCTCCTCAGCGAGGTACTTGGTTTGCAGTGCATTATGGATGTGCCTTCAAATGAAGATCATGGCAGTAGCTTTCTGAGCTTCATCGACGATTTTATCGTCGGTGGGTGCCTCGATGGTGGCTCTAATACCCTTTGCAATAAGATGGAGCTTCATGTCTTAAACTCACTTCAAGTAGTTTCTTCCGGAGACTTCCAGTGCAGTGAAATTAAGCTCGTTCAAGTTTGACATGTCCCTAAAACAGAGGGTATAACAAAACGTAGTTAGTCATATGGTAATCTAAATACATACATTGTAGAACATTTAGGGTTCTATAGACACGTATTGGTTTAATTTAAACATGAAAGCTACAGGTTTCATGTGGTAAGTTTGGAATGAAAACTTCGGGTTACTAAGGCACTGAATATGAAACTACAGGTTCAATTTAGTTTCATGAACAATTAGTTCATAAAGGAGAGGTTCCTGCAACAAACATAGAATGCAATATGCTGATTGAAGTGTAGTGGATTTGAGTTTCTTCGGGAACTCAAGTGTGAGTGCTTCGAGACTACAAAAGGATGTCAACAGTTCAAAGTATACAAATAAATTATTAAATCGTTAATGTCCAAAAGTGATCTTCAGGTCAATAATTTTGGATTAATTATCATATTAATAGACTGCAGGTTACTTTTAGTTAATTCAATAGATCGGAACCAAACATGATCGATTGTGGAAGCAAAAATAATAATAACATTCGGGTTACAATTATTTAACATGCCAAATAATAACATTGGATTCAAAAAACCATAGCTTAAAAGGGTTTGGGCTTAGGTGTTGTGAGTAGGGCAAAGCCCTAGAGGCTATTGGGTCTAGGTCGAGGCGAGCTAAGCCCAGCAGACAAGTCTGCGGGTGTCTGCGGGCTGGGGCGCATGGGCCATGGGCCAAGAAGGTTTCAAGCTTTCTTGGTTGGGCTAGGGGACTTCAGGCCCTATTGAGCTTATTAGGCTGAAGGCCTGGGGTGCCTAGGTCAGTGCAACAAGCCCAAAGGTTGCTGCTGTGTGGTCCAAGGGTGTCAAAAAATGACACAGTGTCATGATGTGCGCTACACGACTGGGCTTTAGGCCAGTGGTGGTCCAGTGGTGTCACGGTGGTGATGCGGCAGTTGTACAACACAGTTCCCAATTTTCTTTTTTTTTTCTTCGAATTCTCTAGGGTTTGAAAAACTCTAAATTGCTTCTAATTTATTTATATGCCTTGACTCACAAATTCCACATAGCAAAAATAATTGTGTAATGCATGAAACGTGTACATATATATATATATATATTGACAAATATATGAAACATATACAATATATATATATATATACATATATACATATATATATATATATATATATATTGGAAGGAAAATATAAACATAGGGGGTTCATGCATCATGGGGAATGTTTTTATGCTTCGTGGACGTTTCAAATATCTTACTTTATTTTAAGCATACCTAATTAGCAGAAAACAAATAAGAGCCCTTGAATTTTGTAGAAGAGAGCCTCCTCCTACGATCCGTCATTTCTTTAGCTTCTGACAAGAGGGTGCTGATAACGGTTATATGCCTATTCAACTGAGCTATTCTAAGGGAATAGAGAGAGGGAGGCTGGCGGTAGCAAGAGAGATAAAATAGATTTAATTGTGAGGTGTGTGTTGTATCACCCCATTGTGCCTTTATTTATAGTAGTAGGTAGGTAAAATCCTTACCCTTTTAGGATTACAACTCTTAATAGGTAATCAAGTCCTAATAGGAATATAAGAGATATTCCTAGATCCACTAGAATTTACACTATCACATTTCTATTATAAATATGACTGGAACACAAACTTATTTTTATTTGGGAAATGTTTTGAATTGAAAAGTAATTAAGAGTTTAATAAAGGTGTGATTATTAAAAATTATGTAATTGACTCATTAATACGTTAATGTTAGGGACTTTGATTAAAATATGAACACTAATAAAGTTTCAATAAATGAACATTAGTAAATAGGGACTCGATACTAAAACTTGCAAAAAATAATAACAAAAAGTTTTTTTTTAATTTTTTTTATTAGAGATACTAGCCATGAGCGTGTGCCAATTTGCTCTTTACATCATATTCTTAATTATTTTATTTTAAAATCTTAATTCGAAATAGGTATTTTTGAAATTATGAATGTTTTAACCTTTTTGTCTTCTCACTTTTATACAGATATAGTTACAAAGAATTGGATGGAGGATTTGCTCTTATTATCTTCAGCCAGAAAACCCGAGTCAAATTCCAAGTGTTGCATTTTCAGTTGTCATTGGAGAAATTAAAACAAATAAGTGCAGTAAAAAGCAGCAGAGCAACGAGATTTCCTGCTATCCACCAAAAGAACTAACTGAATGCACTTTAAATAGCTCCATTTCTTTCAGAGCTTCCATAGAGTAAAAGAAAAACAGTGCATTTAATTTGAAAAGAAGAGAAACAATGGCAGATCAATTGACAGATGATCAGCTGAACATGCTCAAGACTAAATTCAATACCTTCGACCCAGATGGCACTGGTTAGATCCCTCTTTCCATATGTACATGTATATGATGTGTGTGTGTGTGTATCATGTCAAGTACGTACTGCCAGGGACGAAGGCAAAATTTCAAACCTGACTGGGCTGAACTTATCTTGCGATCTAATTTTTCAGTTGAGTACACATAGGCTTAGCCAACACCAAGGAAAAAGATGATTAGCAATCCCACACATTCTTACCTTATTATGTTAATGTTGTTTATTGTAAATAATGGTATAGGTAACATATGATAAATCTCCAGCCATGGAGGGGCTAAACTTTGCCCCGAACTATTATGTTCAGGGATGAAGCCAGATATCTATATGGATAGGGGCATCCTCAAACAACAAAGTCAAAAATTGAAAAGCTCAAGAATTTATTGAACAAAACACTTAAGTTTTAACCGATAAGGTTTGTTTTTTGTTTGTTGTTTGTTTTTTTTTAATACAATATATTACAATATCACTTGACGCTTTCTTAATTACCAATACCATCAAATATCTCTTTATAAAAAGAATCTGGTATTACTTATCCATTGATCTCCCAACCAATTTTTCAATCAATTTAAAAAAAAAATTTATAGTTGAAACTGCTCTATAACATGAGATTCCTATATGCATTATGTGCATTTTTCCCACCCAAAAGAATGAGTGGGGTCTGAACCCAAGGTGGCTCCGTACATGATTATGTTGATGTTGTTTATTTTATTCTACTATGAATCTGATTCAAGTAAGCACATATAAGAAGAGATTAATTCATCTTACTATTTAATAATTCGTCAATTTTTTTTTTTCAGGCGTAATCACTAGGGATCAGTTGGCCGATGTGTTGAGATCGTTAGGGCAAGATCCCACCGAGGAGGAGTTGGATCAATTCGTGCAGCAGCTGGGCAGTGAGGATGGGTATATTCACTGGGATAAATTCGTCGAACTCATGGCCCAGACAATATCTGCATTAGCTGGGCAGTGAGGATGGGAATATTCACTGGGATTAATTCGTCACAGTCATGGCCCAGATTATCAACCCCAAGTGACCACTCTCACATTATTCTAGTACAATTGTCAATTTAAATACTCGCATTTTTGTCAAGTTATTGACGAAAATAATGTGTCAATATTTCTAAGATATAAAGATATTTATTTCTTTATAACTAATGTGTATAATAAAAGGGTAAGTTTATCCTCCTATAAAGGTTTAATGCAATTTTGTATTCCTCCATATTGAAAGATTATGATTCAGCTTAATTTTACACAAATAATCTTTAAGTGAATATTGTAATCATTTCATTTTTAGCTTCAGCTAGAAATTGTACCCGTGCGTTACTGCGGGATTGAAAATTGTTTGAAATGTTATATAGCTTGATTCTTCTCATAAAACGAATATAACAGAAGTTTATGATAATTACATAATGGAAACTGGGTACAAAAGTGGCAAAGTAAATGTCAGTGATGAGAGAAGCTATCCTAATTATGTCCCTAATCATCTTTATTCAACACGGCCTTGAACAAAGAAGCAATCATTTCTACTTTGGTGATTGAGCATGAACTTCAGCTCGGTAATTAGAAACTGAGGGCCATTTCCTCGAGCTGGCTACCTACAAAATCTCCAACTTAAAAATACATGACATGATACAGTAACGAACTTTCTAGGTGACACCATGTAAATGTTGCCCAAACTCATTAGTGTAATATTGCGGAATAGAATATGATTTTAAAACATTCAGTTTACCCACCAACCCATTGTCAGTCTTCCTTTCACGTATATTGACACACCCTGACCTAAATCAGGACGTGCTGGCCGTCACTTGAGGGTGACGTAACCATGTGCACAGTGCGGAAGCAACAAAGATAAAGAATTACGAATAAACAAAAACCAAATCAACTAGAGTACTAACTAAGATAGAGTGCTAGCGCAAGATTAAGTGTGAAATACACAACCAGAGTATAAATAGCCTAAGTGCAATCAAGTAGGACAAGTGCTAATTATACAACACCCAAGGGTGATCCTACATTTATGATGTTCTGTCAGAATCACTGTCAAAATCCCCGCGATCCACCATAGCAGTTCTACTTAAAACCTGGAGGGGCGCAAACAAGAAGGTGTGAGTGGGCAAAAACAAAGCTTTTCAAATCATTTCATTTCTCAAAAGTTCTAACCCCTCGCCGTAAAACCTGTATAATTTCCCAGAAAATAATAATAATAAGCTGTATCAAAAATCATACTCAAGATGAAAATCCAAAGAAGTATACCATGCCAAAGTATCTCAATGCAATGCTATAAGTAATCCACGCAAAATATATCAAGGTCAAATATCGCATCAGCCAAATCCCTCTAACTCAATCTGCATGGCTGAGTATATAGCTCATAACCAATCTCAATCATATCAAATCAAATCCTACATACGAGTCGGAACCACCTAAAATAGTCTGTATGACAAGACTAGGTGTAAAATAAATATCCTCTAGTGCTACGATCACGTGAAGGCTGTGCGAATAATCGTGGGTCACCTATGAGTCGGAACCACCTAAAATGGTATGTATGACAAGCCTGTGCACCTAACTTAGATCCAAGGTGAGCATATGGTGTGGGAGGTGAACATCATGTGGAGGACTGTGCCCTAACTTTGGATGGGAGCACTAACACGGGGTGCATGCTTATGAACTCTTAATACATCACATCATATCTCGCATAACTGAAGCAATCTCATATCTTTAATTTATAAACTTACCTGGCACTTACCTGTGTGTCCGCAACACCAATCATAAATATATATGCAACTACTAATGCATAATTAAAATAGAGAAATACTTTGCATGGCATTTCAAAACGTATAATCATTCAAATTCATTTTCTGGGAAAAACTCAAGTATATAGGTATATACGGAAAACCAAAAGCCCACTCACCGATATGTCGAAGGGTCGTAGCCCATGAGCCTCGATTGATGGTGCTCGTCCTCAAGATATGTCTCACCTATATGCGAAATAACTGAATAAACGTTATTTAAAGCATTTACACAAAACTAGAAAATAACTTCTCATACAAAGCTCAAATGGGGTATTTGAATATACCACCATGATCTACTCAACCTTAGGAATATCTCCATATTTTTAGAAAAAATTTCCGACCTTCCACGCGCTGCCATGCGCCGGCCAAGGCATGGCCAGACATACCCCCACGCGCGGCCAAACCCTAATTGAAGTTTAACTGCCGTTAGGAATATTCCGTTAAATCTTAACAGAAGTTAACAGCGTTACCTAACGCCATTAGAATATTTCATAAGACTTGACGGAATATTCTTCTTCGTCTTCCTTGGATCGCCAGAGATCGTCGCCAGTGCCGGTTTCTGGAAAAACAATCAAACATTCATATCTTCTTCGATTCTCAACCAAAATTCACAAAATTTATACCAATTTGAAGCTTAGGATGAGAGCAAAAAAGCCTTACCACTTTAAAGCCCTAAAATCCACGGGATTTCGCTAGCGAACCCTCGATAATCCGGCCAAACTTGAAACTCACCAAACTTAACTTCCCGACGTCCAATTCACCTTTTTTTTCTTCTTCGAGCTTCGTGAAGATGTCCTAAAGCTCACTAGCAGCTTAAAATCTTCTAAAAACTTCGAAATCACGAGTGCATGAACAATGCTCAAATCGGAGATTATGGTTTCTCAGGTTTTTCGGGATTTTCACATCCAACCATCACTACCATTTGACTCCTAAGCTTGCAAGGAGTCCAAAAACATCGATCACAACCTCGATTTGTGAAGTTTGAAAGGGTTTTGAGGGTTGTCGGTACAGGTTGTATGGAAATGGCAAGAAATCCGAGAGGGAGGAGAGAGAGAAGTCAACGGGAGTGGTGTGTGTGGTCCAGTTTTGGGCTACTAACAACCACAAAGCCATAATTTTTAAGTTCAAAAAGCTTTGGAACTAATTAGATTAGTCTAACACCCAACTCAAACCACAACACTACACCATATACTCAACATCCAAGGGTATTCTAGTCAATTCATACCATCGAAAAATATATTTCTGGACGGGCTGTCATATATATGTCCTTCCCAAAGTTTCCCATAATATGTTCTCAAACTACTACATCGGCGTATGTTGTATCTGTCCAATTTCTAGGCCATCTTCTAAATTCATGAGAAGAAAATAGATACAAAAATAAACACACTTAAAAGAGGGTAAGTAAACATTTTAATAAAGAGGAAATGCAGAAGTATAACCAAATAAGCCACATTCCAACTTTCACAATTTAACATTAGAAAAATAATCATATAATCATGATTGGAAAGCTTAAATTTAAAAATGGTGCAGAATTAACACTTCAAAATATTCATTAAAGAAACTCAACAAGGGGTAGAATGTTTCTAATATTTATACTTTATACCAAAAAGTACTCTTCTGGAAAAAACGACAGAACACAAACCGGAACCTGAAGTATATAAAATTCGAGTAATAGGTCAAACACAGAAAAGTCATTTAATGGTGATTGTTCGACCAAATTTTGTTAAGGAATCACATGGATTATGCATGTGATAATAATTATCATGTAGAGTAATGTCTGGCCCATAATTTCCTAGGACTAGTCTAGTGAGTCTTCCTATGGTGAACAAAAAGATGAACCCTAAGCCAAAGCTAGATGATTGTAACAGTCAGATAGTATACTCACTGGAATGTTGAACTTCAATGACTCAGCTATATACCAAATACTTAGACAAATATATATATATATATATATATATATATATATATATATTTACTGAATACAAATATAAAAGGGCAAGTTAAAGAGTCCATGAATATCCATATTGTGTACCAAGTTTGTAAAAATATACTCCAACATGATCAGCTCAAAAGAAAGAGATTGCTTCACTCAATACAGTAGAGAAACAATTTCTTACATATTTCAATATATCCAGAAAAATGGTTCTTACACTGATTCATAACCTTAGATCATCACTGCAAAGGACCAGTGCAAATTCGTTCCATGTATTACGTGTGTGGATACAGAGACTAACCCAAAATTAAGACACTTTACCTGACCACCGACGAAACAAAAGGCTCAAAAATAAGATTTGAACTCGGATTTGAATGATGACTACTACCTCTCTCTGAGCTCAAATGTGTGAACATGCACTCATCCATTTTAACAAAAGATTAAGAGATTTAATAAGATGTAATACCTTGTATAAATCTGGATCTAAAAAAGCCAACCCTTCAATTGTGACCTTCTTCGCTGTCTGCAAGATTTGAGCTTCACCGGTCTGTTTTGTAAAAGGTGGCCGTATTTCTAGAGGGTCTGTGCATTTGGAAAAGCTGTAGAGGTTAAAACAGAACATTTGTTCATAAATTTTGTGAGAATAGCCCTTCTTTTATTATAAGAACATATCATTTTTTTTTAAACAAAGTAAACACACTTACACAGATTTGTATGAATTTACTTCTGGAATATCTAGACCAATGAAGAAAAGTGATGAAGCAATGGTGTTCAAGACTATCTTGTCTGTGTGTTGAAAAATTAATGAAAAATTGCATGTTAAAAAACTGCTAAATGTTGTAGGCCTATTGGATTGAACGATCTAGGGTTTAGAGACAGAGGGGGCCAACACTTAAACAGAAGAGAGATTGATTTAATTGTGAGGTGTGTTTGATTCACCCCATTGTACCTTTATTTATAGTAGTAGGATAGGTAAAATCCTTTCCCTTTAGGTTTACAACATTTAATAGGTAATCAACTCCTAATAGGAATATAAGATACATTCCCAAATCTACTAGGATTTACACAATCACATTAAATATGACTGCAACACTCCCCCTTGAGTGTGTAAATACTCAACAAACCATTGCATCAGATCTTTAGGAGATAAGGTAGAATAGTTGATGAAGTCATCGGCACAACGGGTGATCCCGAGTCTCAAATTTAATTGAAGTATGCATTTGTAGTAAAACTCACAAAACCTCACTAAGGTAAAACCCAAGGCATGGGGGAAACCCATAGACTAAGGAGAAAAGTGAGAAGTATGCATAATGTCTTTAAACAAACGTCAAACAGGACGAAGGTAGTGAACTCAATAGAGTATGATCATCCCACAATGGGTGCCTCATTAAAACCTCGTTAGGTAACAAAAACATAGTGGGAAAAATGCTCCTAATCGTATGAGAAAGAGTACATTAAGATCATGTATGTATACTTCTAGATACCCCTCCTGAGTTAGACATAACTTCTAAATAAGAGAACTACAAGCGATTCAACTTAAATAATTTATGCATACCGATTCCTTGGACGAGCTTTTAAAATGTAGACTTGGGCAACAACTTGGTGAAGAGATCGGCCAGGTTGTCCTGGGAACAGATTTGCTTGACTTCAATGTTCTGATGCTGCTACTGCTAGTGTGAGTAAAAGAACTTCAGCGATATGTGCTTGGTGTTGTCTCCGTTGATGTATCCCTTCTTTAACTGCTCGATACATGTTGCATTGTCTTCAAAGATCGTCATAGGAAAGTCAACGACTGATGTAAGACCACTAGTGCTTCGGATATGTTCCATAACTTATCTCAGCCAAAAGCACTCACGCGAGGCTTCATGAAGGGTGAAAATCTCAGCATGGTTCGACGAAGTTGCAACTAGCATTTTCTTGGTAGACTTCCAAGATATAGTAGTGTCTCCAACAGTAAAGACATAACTCGTTTGAGAACGTGCCCTATGTGGGTAAGATAGATATCCAACATTTGCGTAACCAACAAGGCGAGAATCAATCTGAGGACCATAGGGGGCGGCAACACTCGAAGATTTGTGAGTATAGAACAAGCCCAAATCCGTTGTACCCTTGAGATAGCGGAAAATGTCTTTAACACCATTCCAGTGCCTATGTGTGGCTTATTTCTGTATCTTGCCAAAAGATTAACAGCGAAGGAGATGTCGGGTCTAGTGTACTGAGTTAAGTACAATAAAGCCCCAATTGAACTTAGGTAAGGAACTTCGGGACAGAAGGCTTTGCTTTATCCTTATTAAAACATCTCAACACCTTTTGGATGTAGTTCAATTGATGTACTAGGATTCCATCCGAACAATGCTCGATCTCCAGGTCGAGAGAATATCGAGTTTTCCTAAGATCCTCCATCTCAAATTCCAATTTCAAGTGTGCATCAATTTCCTCAAGCTCTGCAGGAGTCTCAATGAGGAATGTGGCATCTTTATGAACACGCATGGGCATAATTCGTTGTTCACATAACCCTGACTTGTCAAATATTCACTTGGACAGTTATACCACATCCGCCCGGATTGTTTCAATCCATAGAGTGACATCTTTAACCTAATTGAGAGAGTGTTTTAAGGTCTAGAACTATTTGAACTAGCCAATGGAAGTCCTTCTGGAACTTTCATGTATATTTCCATATCTAGATCCCTATAAAGATATGCGGTTACCACTTCCATAAGTTGCATATTCATTTTTTCAGAAACTGCCAAACTGATTAGGTAGCGGAACGTTATAACATCCCTTATGGGGGAATACATCTCCTTGTAATCAATTCTAGGGCGCTGAGAGAAGCTTTACTCTACGGGGTGTGCTTTGTATCGCACTATTTCATTCTTCTCATTACGCTTCCTCACAAAAACCCACATGTAGCCAACGGGCTTCACGCGTGGTGGTGTAGGAACGATAGGTCCAAATACCTTACGTTTCGCGAGCGAATAGAGTTAGACATGGATTGCTTGTTTCCAGTTTGACCAATTAGTTCTACGTCAGCATTCATCGATGAAACGTGGTTCAATGTCATCGCTAAGCATGATGTCAGTAGCTACTGAGTACGCGAATGTATCGTCGATGATCATCTCATTCCTATTCCAAACCTCATTCAATACAGCATAGTGGACCGAAATCTCACAATTCTCGGGAAGCCGGCATGTTTCATCTGAAGCATCATTGTAATCTAGAATAACCTCATGCATTAGAACGGATGAGTGAGCGATGGTTGGATTCAAACTAGGGTCACTAAATGGTGCCATTTTCCTCTTCTGGGGTTGTGAATCATTTGAACCAAGGGGTCTGCCACGCTTCAGGGTCGGAGCAGATGATTGGTTAGCTGCCAATGTACCTTGCCGTGTGGAAGGTGCGACCTCCCCACCTTCGGGGATGGTCTGGCCTTCCCAAGCTGATTGTTGACGTATGCGGGGTACATCTATTCTTGCATGTGTGTTTGCAGCAGGTATATGTGATCTTGCCACCTTTGCTAGATCATTAAAAGCATCCGGAATGCTTTGAGCAATACTCTGAAGATCTATAATTCGTCGCACCTCAGTTTCAGATTGGGCAATGCGGGGATCTAAATGAGACATAGTGGAAGCATACCACGACAATTTGTGGTTTTCTACGGGAATGTTAGCATGCTTAGCTCCCCCTAACGATGGGAAAACTATCTCATCAAAGTGACAAACCGCAAAATGTTTGGTAAAGATATCTCATGTCAAGGGTTCTAAGTAGCAAACAATTGATGGTGAATCATAACCGACATAGATTCCCAGTTTTCTCTAAGGAGCCAGTTTAGTACGTAGCGGCAGCGCTATTGGCATATAAATGGCGCACCCAAACACGCGTAAATGCGAGATGTCAAGCTTGTATCCAGTGACCAACTGTAACGGTGAATATGGTTGAGTAGCAGTGGGCCTCAGGCAGACCAACCAAGTTGTGTGCAATGTTGCATAGCCTCAAGCAGATACCAACATTTTGGTTCTCATAACCAAAGTTCAAGCTATCAATGGAAGCTGCATTATGAAAGCTTTTGCCAAGCCGTTTTGGGTGTGAAAATGGGGTATGGGATGTTCCACATCAATCCCTACTGACATGCAATAATCATCAAAAGTTTGTGACAAACTCTTCAGCATTATCCAATCGAATCAACTTAATCGGATAATCAGGGTGGTAAGCCCTTAGCTTAATGATTTGAGCTAGGAGTTTAGCAAACGCGGCGTTGCGTGTGGACAACAGGCAAACATGTGACCATCGTGTCAATGCATTAACCAACACCATAAAGTATCTAAATGGTCCACATGTTGGTTAGATATGTCCACAAATGTCACCTTGAATCCTCTGACAAAATTTAAGGGGGTTGTGAATGATCTTTGTATGTGAGGGTTGAGTATTCAACTTTCCTGAAGAACACGCTTTGCATGGCGGAACTCTGACATTGGGATGTAGCTTATGCCCGTATGATGATTTGAGGATATGACGCATAATGCCACGTCCAACATGTCTCAAATGGTCATGCCAAAGTAACAAAGTGTCCTGGAACTTAGGCATAGGGCCAGCCACATTGTGGGCTTCTATGTCGCGAATAGTTGTGATATACGACCCACTCGGCAGACGTTTTAACTTCTCGTGAATATGCTTCTGGCCATATTGGTATGAAGTGATACAAAGAAATTCAGAACCATTATCTTCATTGGTTTCAAGATGATATTGATTATCTTGAATATCTCTAAAACTCAGCAACGTTATTCCGAAACGTGGAGAATAGAGTGCCTCCTTAATGGTCAAAATTGTACCATTAGACAACATGATACGTGCCTTTCCGTATCCTTCAATCAGGTTGGATGGGCCTGAGAGAGTTGTCAAATGAGCTTTCTTGGGTATTAAGTTAGTAAAATAGTGTCATTCACGCAAGATGATGTACGTGGTTGCACTTTCTACCAGACAACTAACTTCCCCACTAGACATACCTAGAAATAAATTGATTAAATTGGTCACATGCATAAATATAAGTCCATTCATTCAATTAAGAAATTTGAGAAAATAATATCCATTCAAATAACAATCCATGATTCAAAACAGCCCATAATCTATCACCACGATTTCAACTTGTTGAAGAGTAGGGATGCTTAAGGGAGCGGCCTAAGCCACTGCCCTTTTCATTTGGTAAAAAAGAGAGAAAAAAATTGGTATGTTGTAGGTATAATTTACTGAACAATTATGGAGGCCATAGTGAGAGAGAAAGGTGCGGCAATAGTAAAGAAAAGAGAGATGTGTAATTGTGGGTGTGTGTTATTCCAACCCATTGTGCCTTTATTTATAGTAGTAGGGAAGGTTAATTCCTTACCCTTTAGGATTATAATATTTAATAGGTAATCTACTCCTAATAGGAATATAAGAGATATTCCAAGATATACTAGGATTTACACAATCACATTCCTAATCTAATAGGACTGCAACACTCCCCGTTGAGTGTGTAAATACTCAAGTAAATGGCGCATTAGGTCTTTAGTGATGAAGTAAGTACAGTTGATGAAGTTGCCAGCACAATGAGCAAATACGAGTCTCAGGTCAACAGAAGAATGCATAAAAAGTAAAACTCACAAAAACATCGTTATGGTAAAACCCAAGGTGGGAGAAAACCTATAGACTAAGGAGGAAAGTGAGAAGTTGCATTAAGTCAAAACTATACGTCTTTTAGACGCAAGTAGAAGAGCTCACAAGGGTATGATCAACCCATGAAGGGTGCCTCATTAAAACCTAGTTAGGTAGCAAAAACCCAGTGGGAAAATATTTCTAATTGTAGGGGAAAAAAGTATATTAAGATCAAGTGAGTATACTTCTGGATACTCCCTCCGAGTTTGACATAACTTCCAAATGAGAACTACAAGCATTACATATGAATAGTCAGGCATACCAATTCCTCAAACAAGCTTCTGGAAGGTTGACTTTGGCAATGATGTCATGTAGAGGTCGACAAGGTTGTTTGGGATCAGCTTGCATGACTTCAATCACCTAATGCTTTGCTGATGTAGATGTAGATGCAATATGTCTTGGTGTTGACTTCGTTGATGTATAATGTCTTGGTCGGGTTGATACATGCGGCATAATCTTTATGGATCATCGTTGAGACCCAACAATGGATGAAAAATACAGCAAGTACTTCGAATATGCTCAACAAGAACTCTTAACCATGTCTCACTTGTGGAGTAGAGAAGTGAGGTGAGTCTTGGAATGATTCAAAAATTTCGCAACTAAGGTCATATCGTGGACCTCAAAGATATTACGATATCCCTAATGGTAAAGACATAACCATTTGGGGATTTTGCCTTGTGCAGGTTTAATAAGTAACCAGTGTCAGCATAACAAACAAGGCAAGCATCAGTTCGAGGATCAGGGGGGTTGGATCCGCTAGAGATGCGTTGGGATTTGCCCTTCTTGTAACTTCAGGGCACGTTTTTAATACCAATCAGTGGTTACGTGTAGGCGCGGTGCTGCATCTTTATCAAGATCAACAACGAAGGAGATGTCCTATCTAAATACAATGAGCTAAGTACAACGAAGGTCAAAGTTGAACTTTAGATATGGAATTTTGGATTTCATAACCTCTTCAAGGGTCTCATTTGCATATAACGTATGGACGGTCAAAGGTATACTCAAAGGTGACAACTTCAGGGTAGAGTTCGACTGGTAAACCAAAATACCATCAGAACAATGCTTCAACTTTAGGTCAAGGCATAAATGAGTTTTCCCAAGATTCTTCATCTCAAATTTCGTCTTCAGGTGCAAGGCATTTTTCTCAAGCTCTTCCGGAGTCATAGTGAGATTCATGTTAACGACATAAACTGTAACTTTAGCAATTCAGAATAAGACTTCATAGTTTAACACGCAATGGCATAATTCATCCCTGGCTGATCAAATAATCACTTAGACAGGTATACCACAGTCGTTGGATTGTAAGTGAATGCCTCCAACAAGTTAAGAGAGTGTTCCATGGTTTTGGAACTATTTAAACGAGTCCATGTAATTCTTCGGGAACTTACATGTAAATATCCGTATCTATATCCCCATGGAGAAAACACTAACCACATTTCATAATGCTGCTACCAATCACATGACATTTAAGAGAAACCTTGCACCGTAAGACATGCATCATATCACACTATTTCATTCATCTCATAACGCTTCCTTTCGCATTTGTAACATAATGAGGTTACCTTGGGTAGTGTAGGAACGATAGGTCCAAAACACACTTTGGTAAGGAATTTGACCTAGATTGTAACTTTAGTTGTCCAATCAGTTCTACTTTGCCACTTAATCAACGGAACACAGTTCGATATCGTCACTTTTCATTTATCTCGGTAGCTACCATATAAGTGAAAACATCATCGATGGTAATCTCATTTCAATTCCATTTTACTTATCCAAACTAGTATACTGGACCAAGAACTTCAAGTCTCGGGGGTAATCCGGATTAATCTCATGAGATGGAAATGATTTGAGACAACAATCGAGTTTAGATTCATTATTGTGCCCTGTCTTCCTTTTCTAGGGAAGTGAATCCTATGAACCGAGTAATTTTTCATGCTCCAAGCTAAGACAAATTGATTAGCTATCCACCAATGTATCGAACCGTCCAACAGGAGCGGCACACTCTCCAGGGATGTTGACTCGACGTCTGTTAAGTACGTTTATCCTTGTAGGCATATTTGCAGCTGGTATATGATTTAGTCACTTTAGCTAGATCAGAGGAATACGTCTGAAGCAACATTCTAAAAGCTATAATTCATCGCACTTGCTTATCACACTTATGTGGTATGAGGATCGAGATGAGACATAGTGAGCAACATCCACGCAAATTCGTGCCATTCTACAGGAACGTTGATGTTCTTATCTCCCCATAACAGCGGGAAGACTGTCTTATTGAAGTGATAACTCGAAAATGAGTGGTAAAGAGATCGAGTGCAAGGGCTCGAAGAGAGCTAGTGTGAAGGAGAATCATAATCGACAAAGATTCACATCCTTCTTGAGGACCTATATTAGTACGTTGCGGCGGCATAACTTGGCACATGGAATGCACACCCAAATGCTTGAATACAAAAATCGTCAGGGTCGTTCCTAGTAACCAACTCTAACGTCATATAGGTTAGGTGGCAATGGGCGTCAAGGCGAACCAACATAATTGCGTACAAAGTTGCATAACCCTAGGCAGAAACCAAAAACTTGGTATGTTTACCAAAATACGGGCGATCATTTAAATTACGCTGTATGATCGCTAGGCAAGGCTATTTGGGGTGAACATAGGAATTCGAAGTTCAATTATAAACCCAAAATACATGCAATACTTTATCAAAAACCGTCGATATAAACTCTCCGGCATTATCCAGTCTCCTAGACCTTAAGGGATAAGGAAGGTGGTGAGCCCTTAATCGGCCATGAGGTTTAGTAATAATGTGTGTGGACAAACATGTGACCAATTTGTCGATTCATCAACCAAAACCATAAGTATTTATATGGTCCGCATTTTGGTTGGATTAGTCCACATATATTCCCTTGAATCCACTGTCAAAAGAGAGTCGTTTCGTATCTTTGATAGAAATCAAATTTCTTAATGAGCGGGCTTTGGCAAAGTGTGCTTATAGGCATAAGATCCTTACTTTGGGTAAGGAGATGCATTGTAGCATCATTGTTTGACTTAAGTGTCCCAAAAGGTCGTGCCAAAACAAGTAAACTGATCGAATCACCCGACTCTAGGCCGGCCATATGTGGTGTGTTTCCAGTTAGGAGACAACTCATTGGCCTCAAATCAAAGCTTTGGGCTCATTTTTTGGAGGTGGTGCAAAGATATTTCACTTTATTTTCTTTAGTGATTTTATTTATGATCATTGTCATCTCAAATATCCTTAAAAACTCAACGACGAGGAGAATTTAAGGTCCCTTAAATGGTGATTCAACATCGTTCATACAATAAGTAGCGTACCAATGCTTTTAATCAGGTTGGATAGACCTGAAGTCGTTGTTAGAGATGTAATTTAGGTGTAAAGTTAGTGTGCGCAGTACGCATTCATCCAGACAATTAACTTTCCCACATTCCTACCTAATCACGTGTTTAATTGAATCAGTCACATGTATTAGGAAACATGATTCAATTAACTCATATTCGAGGACAATATCAATAAGATTATTCATAAGTAAAACATACACCAAACTTGAATCCAAGAACATGGACAAATGTTCACAGAGTAAATGGTTTACTAAGGGGATTCGGCCAACAAGGCCATCCATGTCAAAATTCTTCTTTTCCAATGATGTTCGATGGAGCAAAATTAGTCTCACATATTGAATAATAGAATGGTAGTTCTCAACGACATTGGTAGAGGCACGAACATGTGCATAACCAATGATCTATTCCATTGAGATGGAAGTAGATTTTGTTGGGTTGAGGTTTGGGAATATTATCCCTTATTCTTGAAGTTTTAGGTCTTAGGTGCCAAGGATCATGCTTCGGGCATGATGCCACACCTTGACAGGCCCTGATTCTAATATATGTTTGTAGTAGTAATCAGATCTAAGAATTTGGTAAACTCCACTTTCTACACTGCTGCATCAAGGGCGAGTTAGAAACATGGAAGGACGAGAAAAGTATTATCTAGTCAAAATTTGATCGGATTTATAAACTTTAGAATTGTACTCATTTATGGACGTAATAATGATGTTATTTAGGTAATGTCTTTCATGATTAGACAGTCCATAGGAGTGAGCCAAAGAGCCATGGAATCATCATTCGGGAGGTATTTCAATTTGTAATGCTTCGGGCATAAGTCTTCGAATGAAGATCATGGCGGAGGTTTATTTAGCTCTTCCTTGCCATTGTTGGCTTCAATGGTGTCTTAGCTTCTTGATAGTCAAGTGGAGATTCACGTCTTGTACCCCACATAAAGTGGTTTCTATAAGAAACATCCAAATCAGGGAAATCGAACCTATGATGGTTCGACAATCCATTGAATTTGGAGGGAACAAGATTGTGATTGGTGCTATGGGAATGAATCATCCAGAAGCATCAAAGTTAGAACATTCGGGTTCTAAGACATGGTTTACATGAAAAACGTCTGGTTTTCATGGGTGTATTGTTTTATGAAAACTTCGGGTTTCAAAGGCACTAAATTTGAAACTACATGTTCGATTTATTTTATGAACGTTTAGCTCATAAAAGAGAGGTTCCTGCACGAACACATAATGCAATATGCTGATTTAAGTGTAGTGGATTTAAGGTTCTCCAGGAACTTAAGTGTGAGTGCTTCGGGACTACGAAAAGATGTCAACTGTTCAAAGAAGAAAAATAAATTATTGAATCGTTAATGTCCAAAAGTGATCTTCAGGTCAATAATTCTAGATTCATTATCAGATTAATCCAGCAGCCTTGCGCTGCTGGCTTTAGGCCTAGTCACGATGAAGCCTAGCAGTCGCTGGCTTTAGGTTTGGTACAGAACAAGCCCAGCAAGTATAGGCTTGCTGGCTGGTGGGTTGAGGGCTGCAAGCCATCAGAAGGAAACCCACATGGTTCTCATGCACATACAATAGGCTTAGAGAAAAAAAAGGTGTAGCCTCTGCATGCTTGGAAGGGCAGTAGACCCAGCAAGTCAAATCCAGGCCTAGAGCCTGGTTAACACACGCTGCAAAGCTACTGCTGTCTTACGGTGCATCTATTTCCTTTTTTTTTTTTTTTTTCAAATTTGTAGGGTTTTCAGAACCCAAAATAATCATACTTCTATTTTATTTCGATTCTTTGACTCACATATTCCACATAGCAAAAATTGCATAATGCATGAAACAAATATATATATATATACACATATATATATATATATATATTGATAGAATATACGAACATATAAACATAGGGGGGTTCATGTATCATGGGAAATGTTTTCATGCTTTAAGGTTGTTTCAAATATCTTCCTTTATTTTAAGAGTACCTGATTGGCAGAAAACAACAAAAAACTTTGAATTTGTAGAATCCTTCTCGGAAAGGCGCAATTTCATCTTTAATGCGTTGTATCACGTTCAACAAAAAAAAAATAGTATGTAGATCAATTCAATAAAATAATAAATTAATCATAAAAAGAATGATTAAAATGTAATACTCTCCTGATTAAGAATAAACTATCTTTGGCACAGGGTCAAGAACATGCTGATAACGTGTTGTAGGTATAATTTACTAAACAATTATGGAGGCCATAGAGAGAGAGAAAGATGCGGCAATAGTAGTAGGGAATGTTAATTCCTTATCCTTTAGGATTACAACATTTAATAGGTAATCTACTCCTAATAGGAATATAAGAGATATTCGAAGATATACGAGGATTTACACAATCACATTCCTAATCTAATAGGATTGCAACAGTATGCATTATTATAAACTACCATTCTTTTAGGGAACTTTAACGAAAAACTCTCGGTACTGTTTATTTTAACGAAAAACCATATTTTTTACACTAAAAAGTTAATCTTGGTACTATTCACTTTACTCTTTATTTTGTCCTTATCGTTAAAACTCAAAGTTTTCAAACCCTTTACATTAGTTTTCTTTCTTTTTTTCTACATTCATAGCCTAACCTCAGCAATCATGTTTACATTTTTATAGCTATTAAGTCAAACCCAACTTTTGAATTATTTCAAAATGGGAAATTTTATTTAAGCCCATTTAACCGCTTTTTACACCCAACTAAAATTTTAAATGTTAATTGTCTATTTTACCCTATTGCATAATTACTATTAAGTACAAAATGAAATTAATAATAAAACTCAAATTTATCAATAAACCTAAACACTATAATTAAACCCTACGATCACTCTTTGTTTATTCTAGGTTCATAATTACCCCTTGCCCACAATCGTTGTTAAGACTTGGAAAGTGATCAGAGGGGTAGTTTTCATAATAATTTCAAATGGTGACCGAAGTTTATGCCAAGGGCTCTAAGTTCTACAAATCCCATCCCCTTTGACTCAGCCTAATCCACCCGCTAATTAACCCTTTCCTTTCAACTTACTGCACATTTTGCTTCATTGATCTTTAAACTCAAAGCTACACAAAGGCAATCTAGGATATATGACCATGTCTTATAATTCCCTACCTTCTCCGCCTAACTTTAGCCTCGGACAGAGTTTTGCTTCGTTCTTTTCCATAAGTGGACTCCTTGTTCGCCACTTTTATACTAAGAGTGCGTTTGTTGCACCGGACTAAATTAGACTAGACTAGCTTCAGGAACTATGCTGGATTGACTTGGCATGGACTAAGTAGTATAAGAATAATGAAGCGTTTGGTACAGTGTTGGACTAACCTATAGACTAAATTATTTTCATATACAAATAATCCTTTCATTATTTTCTAATTAATTTATTAGTATATTATTATTATTAATGTCACTTTTTTTTTGCTGACTACTCTCTTCCCCTCTCTCTACTTTCCTTTTCCTTTTCTTTATCTTCTTCGCATCCAGAGAATTCCTTTCCTTTCTCTTCTTCAACCAGCTTCAATCCCCTCTCCGCCGTCCTTTTCCTACTTCAATCTCTCTTGGTTTGACAAAAATTCCAATTGTTTTGATCCCTCAAGTCCTATCCATAAACCATTCTTCCTATTCATGTCAGATACCAAAAGACCCTTCGTGCTTGACGAACTTGCACTAGGGGCTGATGCGAGAATTACTTGACACACAAATTATACCCTCTTTTTGACAATTGTAGTATAGATGTAAGTAGGGTATCGTTCTAGGCCGGGGATTAGGAGGGATTGCTAATCTATTCTCAATTAATTTAAATATATTAAATAAGACTCAAGGACACAAAACTAGGCTAAAAACTCTAATAACCCGAAACACACTTAGAATGACTCAAAATAATGAAAACAATTAAATTAAACACTAGGAACTGAAATGGACGGAAATTAAATTAAAAGACTAACAATAAAGAAAACTAACTAAATAATATAATTTAATAATGGATGGGTGTTTGGTTTTGATGAAAAGTAAATTAAACTTAACTAAATTACAGAATTGACAAAAACATAAAATTAAGGTAAAATGATAAATGACGGACTGGCTAGAGGGTTCTTCTCCACACATGACACATATGCAACCTAAATTGATTTTCAGTTGTTCTTTCAATAAATTGTGAATCTCAATACTCCAGATTAACCGTGAACAGCACTTTTTTAATCTTCAAGTTTTCCTTAAGTTATTGAATTGGACGGAAAAACGCATACAACAATTCAAAACATTCTTCAAAAGTCCCCTACGTGAAAAGCACAATAGAGATACAATCAAAGATCATTAAACTTTGTGAAAACTATAAGCATTGACGAGGCATTCGTAACTATGAAAAGCATGATACTCTTGCCAAGAATTTACTTAACGTGATTGTGACTAGCAACCTTTACTACTTGTGAAAATAAGTTCATAACGATTAGGTGAAATTCACTTATATTCTAGCATCAAATTCATGCATGTAAATTAAGCGTGCACTCTCAACCAACATACACAAATCAGTTTTTATACGAACGGATAAGTAAATTGAAATCACAACTTATGAAATCACAACCGAAGGTAATCAATTCATATTACAGATATAATCATGGCTTTGAATTAACCTCTAGCCAAGGTAAATTTAATTACACATTATTAAAACAAAAATAAAATATAAGTTTGGAAAGATTTAACCGAGAGAGAGGAGAGTGCTTGCTGCTTCTTCTTATTCCGTTTTTCCTGCGTGCTGACCTCATGCTCAAGCTGCCTCTTTTCCTGTTTCCCCGCGTACTGACCTGCCTCCTGCCCTATTTCCTGTTCTTTCACGCTGCTGCGTGCTGACCTTCCCTGCACGCTGCCAAGTCACGCTGCCTAATGGCAGCTCACCTTCTCTCCCTCACCTCCTGCACGTACTGACCTTCTCACTCCTCTGGCGCTGCCCCGTGTCCTGCGTTTCTTGTCAAGCTGCCCAAAGGGCAGCTCCCCCCTCTCCGTCCTGTCCTCTCTCCCCCTTTGTTTTTATATTTTTCTTTGTTTTTTTTTCTTTGCGTCCGTTCTCCCCTCTAATTATCCTGCTTTCTTCTTTGGATTCCCTTTGTCGCAGTCTTCTCATTTCCTCTTTCTCTCGCCAGCTGCAAAGGTTTTCTTTGTCTGCCTAATCTCCCGCTGCCCTCCTTGGATTCCTCTTTCAATTCTCCCCTTAGCTGTCTTGGGCAGCTTCTTTTTATTATTTTTTTTTCTTGTCTTTCAACATATAGACATAGAGAGGGACAAACCTTGTTTATAAAATGTAAATTAATATTATCATGTGACAATAAAAGGTAATATTGCATAACAGATCCTATAAACACAAAAATAACGTAAATAGCTCAAAAATATAAGGAACTAACCAAGAAAAGACGAGTGAATTCGAAGTAAAAATATATATAAATATGATCCGATCAAATACCCCCACACTTAACTTTTGCTAGTCCTCGAGCAAAACAAAGAAAACAAGAACAAGAAGTAACAAGAAAAACATTAGTTTCCCCCTATCTGACCCTCATAGAATTTCATTTAAGAAAACAAATCATCAAGAACCATAGCTAGCATCAAGGAACTAATCCAAGTTCATCTTCCTTATTTAAATATTAGCAGTAATCTTTGAATCATCCTTGAAGTGTAGTGTGTGAGATAGCCATGCTAATGCAATTTCAAGTTTTTATTTTTAAAATCATCATATGCAAACTAGCGACCTTCTCACGAGATATGCACTCAATCACACCTGTGTTTAGTTTTAATGTGTTTCGCTCAAAGAATCAAATGTGAAATTTCTACCATAAGCTTGCATAAAGATCACTTCTCCACAGTCATAATTGCAAAACTTAAATCAAGAGGACTTTTATTGGATGTAATGAAGCTTAGGGATAGGGTTATTGAAACGAAAGAATAGGAAAACACAAGTTCCAAGCTACATTGCAAGCAATTCTTTTGTCTAGATTTATAAGAACTCAAGCTCTCCAACGATTCTTCTGAAACCTCAAATCACACCCTTAAACTGAAACTTTAAAAACATTTTTTTTTCTTTTCTTCGTATACAATCTTTCTTTTTTCTTTTTCTTTTCTTTTTTTTTTTTTTTTAATACAAACATGAAATACCCCCACACTTATTTTTTTGCCAAACACCTTCAAAGTACTTTACAAACATTTCTCATAAGACAATCTCACATTGCTCACTAGCTTGCTTGGAAAGGGTAAGGAAAAATATTTCAGGTATAAGGGTAGACATATCTGGTGATAAGAAATAAAAGGCTCAACAAACACGGCTCAAATTGGCAATCTAATGATATCATTTTTCTTTGGGAAACATGGTTATTTGGGCCATAGTGGTAAACCTAATGCCTCTATCATTTCCAAATTCATGCAATCAATGACAAACATTTCGAAAGATCGTTACGCAAGTTCTAGAGATGTATCTCACATAAGTTCATCACACATAAAAAAATAGGAGTGTATGAAAAATGCACACACTTTCAATAGGCTCAAAAACTCACATAGGATGTATATGGTCACTAAATTCACATATGAAGCTTTAAGTCATACTTTAGTTTCACATTAACAAGGCTATGTGCATTTGGTTTTTCAAAGATGGTCAAACATGTACAAAACTAACAAGAGAATTAGGAATTTCACCAAACACATGTTAACTAAGTTCTTGATGATCATGGTTCAAATTTTTGATCCAATTATATCATTGGGTCGGGAAACTAACAAAAATCTGATTCAGAACAATAAGAGAAACAAGACAATATTTTTGGATTTTTAAATTTTCCGATTTTTATTTTTTTTTATTTTTATTTTTTATTTTTTTAAGAAAACAAAAACTAACAACACAGAAACAAATGAAATTCTAGAGATTTCTACCCCCACACTTAAACTTGACATTGTCCCCAATGTCAGAAAACACTATAATGCAAATAAAAAAATAAAATAAAATAAATAAATAATAAGAAACAAAATAACGCAATTGGACTGAAAACTTCCCTAATTTGCAGTAAAATCAAGCGATGACCCCCAAGCTAAAATTCTGCAATCAACTTCAAGGGTGGAAATAACCAAAAGTTCCTGCAAAGAAAAGGAAAAATTCAGTTAAGTACGCAAGAAAATTAATTAAAAAAATTGCAAACGAAAAATTGAAAATTACGATAAAAGATAATGAATAAAACTAATAAGTAATCATTGGTCGTGCTTGTTGACTTTCCACAGCTTTCCTCTTGAACAGGGTGACACTTAGCTTTTCACTTGCAAGTGATGATTTTATGATATTGTACGGCGAAGCTTTGCTCTTTGGTTATGTTGCAGTTCCTTATTTGTTCTCCAAGCAGATGTGGCAGCTTCTCTAGTTCCTCAGTTCGGACTCCTTCCGCTGGGATGATTGTGCAAGCTGCATTCTTCTCTGCTTGTTTCTTCTGCACAACGGGCAGGCACGAGGGAAAGGTGTTGGTCCTTATTTCTTTCTTCAATCTTTCCAAGTGCCCACCTCTTGCTTTCTTTCTCCTTGTCCCTAGCTGAATTGTCTCCACATGCTTCGAGGTATCATTTTCACTTCCCTTACTATCCCCCAGGCAGATGTGGTAGACGAAGAGAAAGCATAAAATGATGAAGATGAGTACTCGAGAGCAAGGCTAGGTAAGCAATCAGGAAGGGGTTCCAGGCAGTTGGCTCCAGATTGGAAGATTGATACCAAATGCTGGCTGATTGCTCTCTTTCTCCTTGTCGGAAAACAAAGACAAGGAGAAGGACATGGAGAAAGCATGATATGAGATACTCTTGCTTTCAACCTTTATGATATGAAATACTTTTGCTTTGAATGGGTTGTTCGCAGGAGTATCCCAAGGAATGAGGAACACAGAGTGACTCGAGAGGATTCTTTGGGAATGCATTTTCGGAGATGAAGAGGTGTTGAGAGGGTGTGCTGAGAGAGTGTGCTTTTGCTGTGGAAGGCGAAGGTAGAAACTTATAGGACTTGTCTTCACAACCGGAACTGTTCTCTCACTTAGTGTCGGCAGCCGGTGGATGGGTGAAGAATACAAATTACGCGCTTTCTGACAAAGCTGCCCGTAATTTCCGCAAAGCTGCCAGTTGCATGTGACAAGTGCTGACTAGGCTGAGAGAGACAGATGGTTGGAATCGGCACTTCGACAGACTGCCCGTGATTTTCGCAGAGCTGAGTTTGCGTGTGACGGGTGACAACACGTCTGGACGAATTGATCTTGCGAAATCCAGGGTTCGGCTCGTGGTTTCTGAGCAAGCCCAATTTTTAAGAAATGAAACGCCTCTTTTGAGAAAAGAATCCGACTTTTGAGAAAGGAGCCCCTCTTTTGAGAAAAAACTCCGGCTTTTGAGAAAGGAAACTCCTCTTTTGAGAAAAGAATCAGACGTTTGAGAACGGAGCCCCGACTCTTCGATTTGCGAGAGGACGCTTCTCTGAGGAGCGCCTCTTTGATTTCTTCCTTTTTATAGAGGCGTTAATTTTGTTCCACAACACACTTGAGCTCCCTCTAGTAAACACTCACATCTTGCACTTGTTTAATCTTGATCAGTCCAACTCTCTTCTTTCTTCACCACCTCTGAAAAATGTCTGGCCCTTCCGATCGTCGTTTTGACTTGAACCGTGGTGAAGAGGCAGCTCCGCCTTCACCAGACAACATATGGCGCCCATCTTTCATATCCCCAACCGGTCCCCTTACCGTGGGGGATTCGATGATGAAAAATGACATGACCGCTGCGGTGGTGGCCCGAAACCTTGTCACTCCCAGAGATAACAGACTGCTCGCAAGGCGGTCTGATGAATTGGCGGTCAAGGAGTCTCTGGCTCTCAGTGTGCAGTGTGCGGGTTCCGTATCCAACATGGCCCAACGCCTATATGCCCGAACCCGTCACGTTGAATCCTTGGTGGCTGAAATACAGAGTCTCAAGCAAGAGATTAAAGGGCTCAAGCATGAGAATAAGGAATTGCACAAGCTCGCACACAGCTATGCCACCAGCATGAAGAGGAAGATTGACCAGATGCAGGACACCGATGGTCAAATTTTACTTGATCATCGGAGGTTTGTGGGTTTGTTCCAACAACATCTGCCTTCGTCTTCTGGAGCGGCACCGCGTAGTGAAGCTCCAACTGATCAACCTCTGCCGCCTCCTCCTTCTGTGGCCCCGCCGACTGCTGAAGCCCCGCCTACTACTGAAGCACCACCCGACCAATGAATACTATTAGTTTACATCATTGTAAAATATTTGTACTTTTTTTTTTTATTTTTTTTTTTATTTTTTTTTTTATGTAAAATTTTTTTTTTTTTTTTTTTTTCATTAATTTTAAATTTTATCTTTTTTTTTTTTTTTTTATTTTTTTTATTTTTATAAATGTAAATTAATGTAAAGAGACTTTGGTTAACCTTCCCCCACACTTAAACTAAATAACACAAACTCACAGAAATCAACCAAATAACACAACTAACTAAACAAAACAAAATGAAAGCAGTAAAGATAAGGGTGGAAGAATGCAAAGCTGATTGGGTTAGTGATTCCAAAGTCTCCCTTCGTTGAATGCTTGGGTTGCCTCCCAAGAAGCGCTTGATTTAACGTCTTTAGCCGGACGCATCTTTCCTTTAAATTTCCCTCGGCTCCATTTGAACCTAAAATCAAAGAAAGAAAAAATAAATCAAATATCAAAAGTAAAATACACAAACACCAATATAAACATAAACAAAAACAAAAATAAAAGGATTAGCAAAGTTACTAATCCCCGGCAACGGCGCCAAAATTTGATGCGAGAATTACTTGACACACAAATTAAACCCTCTTTTTGACAATTGTAGTATAGATGTAAGTAGGGTATCGTTCTAGGCCGGGGATTAGGAGGGATTGCTAATCTATTCTCAATTAATTTAAATATATTAAATAAGACTCAAGGACACAAAACTAGGCTAAAAACTCTAATAACCCGAAACACACTTAGAATGACTCAAAATAATGAAAACAATTAAATTAAACACTAGGAACTGAAATGGACGGAAATTAAATTAAAAGACTAACAATAAAGAAAACTAACTAAATAATATAATTTAATAATGGATGGGTGTTTGGTTTTGATGAAAAGTAAATTAAACTTAACTAAATTACAGAATTGACAAAAACATAAAATTAAGGTAAAATGATAAATGACGGACTGGCTAGAGGGTTCTTCTCCACACATGACACATATGCAACCTAAATTGATTTTCAGTTGTTCTTTCAATAAATTGTGAATCTCAATACTCCAGATTAACCGTGAACAGCACTTTTTTAATCTTCAAGTTTTCCTTAAGTTATTGAATTGGACGGAAAAACGCATACAACAATTCAAAACATTCTTCAAAAGTCCCCTACGTGAAAAGCACAATAGAGATACAATCAAAGATCATTAAACTTTGTGAAAACTATAAGCATTGACGAGGCATTCGTAACTATGAAAAGCATGATACTCTTGCCAAGAATTTACTTAACGTGATTGTGACTAGCAACCTTTACTACTTGTGAAAATAAGTTCATAACGATTAGGTGAAATTCACTTATATTCTAGCATCAAATTCATGCATGTAAATTAAGCGTGCACTCTCAACCAACATACACAAATCAGTTTTTATACGAACGGATAAGTAAATTGAAATCACAACTTATGAAATCACAACCGAAGGTAATCAATTCATATTACAGATATAATCATGGCTTTGAATTAACCTCTAGCCAAGGTAAATTTAATTACACATTATTAAAACAAAAATAAAATATAAGTTTGGAAAGATTTAACCGAGAGAGAGGAGAGTGCTTGCTGCTTCTTCTTATTCCGTTTTTCCTGCGTGCTGACCTCATGCTCAAGCTGCCTCTTTTCCTGTTTCCCCGCGTACTGACCTGCCTCCTGCCCTATTTCCTGTTCTTTCACGCTGCTGCGTGCTGACCTTCCCTGCACGTTGCCAAGTCACGCTGCCTAATGGCAGCTCACCTTCTCTCCCTCACCTCCTGCACGTACTGACCTTCTCACTCCTCTGGCGCTGCCCCGTGTCCTGCGTTTCTTGTCAAGCTGCCCAAAGGGCAGCTCCCCCCTCTCCGTCCTGTCCTCTCTCCCCCTTTGTTTTTATATTTTTCTTCTTTTTTTTTTCTTTGCGTCCGTTCTCCCCTCTAATTATCCTGCTTTCTTCTTTGGATTCCCTTTGTCGCAGTCTTCTCATTTCCTCTTTCTCTCGCCAGCTGCAAAGGTTTTCTTTGTCTGCCTAATCTCCCGCTGCCCTCCTTGGATTCCTCTTTCAATTCTCCCCTTAGCTGTCTTGGGCAGCTTCTTTTTATTATTATTTTTTCTTGTCTTTCAACATATAGACATAGAGAGGGACAAACCTTGTTTATAAAATGTAAATTAATATTATCATGTGACAATAAAAGGTAATATTGCATAACAGATCCTATAAACACAAAAATAACGTAAATAGCTCAAAAATATAAGGAACTAACCAAGAAAAGACGAGTGAATTCGAAGTAAAAATATATATAAATATGATCCGATCAGGGGCGGGTTCCATCTGGCAGCTTTGCGATTAACGAAGACGATGAACTCCTGAACCCTAGAGCTTTGGAAGTAACCGAAGTGGCTGATATCAGAGATGTTGATGATAGGGTCAGATTCGTCTAGATTTCACTTGAGGACCAGCAAGGCCGTGATTTTCATCTTCATGATTTTCTATACACAAGTGTAATCACATAGTTTGTACGCTGGTGGGGGAATTAGGGAAGAAACTGACCCATTATTAGGAAAGAAATGAAGTAGGTGTTGGGATGTGAAGGAGAGGAAGCGAAGGTCTTAGTAGTACCTACGTTTTCGGGGGCACTCGCTAAGACCTCTTAGTGAGCTACTTAGTCCACATGAGTCTCGTTTAGTACCATTAGTCCACACGAGTCTCGTTTAGTACCATTAAACTTGGCCCATGAACAGAACAAATGCTGGACTAGACTAACAACTAGTCCAATCTAGTCCAGTGAAAGCTAATGAGGCCAAACAAATGCCCCCTGATTGTTTTAATTGAAAGTTCAGTTTCTTATGGCATTTGTAATGTTAAAATATGCTTGAATCCAGCACACTATTGATGCATAAATGAAATCGTTAATTAAGCAAACACAAGAAATTAACATGCTTTTCTATTTTAGAAGTTTCATTTGTATACAATTTTCATTGGTACGTTATAGGGCTTGTGTTAGTGAGGTGAAAATTGTGCGAGTTGACACATTCTCAACAAGTCTAAGTGCACTTAAAACCCGTTAGACGTGACACCAATTGAATTCTTATTGAAGCACTTAAAGCCTCTATCACTAGAAGCAAACCAAGTAAACTAACTCAATACCACAAGTCTAACAGTTAATTATGGTACAAGTTATCTGTGTAGTAGCTTCCATGCTATAAGAGCGGTACTCCACTCCATTAGAAAATCAGGTAAGCACTTACCCGAACGCAACCCGTCACCACTCCCAACAGGTAGACTTCTCCAGTTTTTGTTTATGTGTGTACTAGCTTTCCCCATTGGGGTGGTAGCCCTCTCTGGCCTTTTCCCAGTTATGATCTCTGATGCGAAAATTAACTTAACACACAAATTTAACCCTTTTTTGACAACTGTAGTATAAGTATAAGTAGGGATCGTTCTGAACCGGGGATTAGGAGGGCTTGCTAATAACCTCTAAATTGACTCAAAAACATAAAATTAAACTTAAAAAAAATACTTAACAAGACTCGCAAGACTCAAAGAAAACTTAAAATACTCAAAACAGCTTAAAACAACTAAATAAACTTAAACTAGACACTAGGAATGACTTTGGACAAAAATTGACTTTTACTTGAATCAAAACATTTTAAAAACACAAATTAAAACAGATTCTAACTAATTAGACACACTAAAGTAAAGGGGGAGTGAGTTTTGGACGGAGTTGAAACAAACAAACAAGTATGAAAAACTAGACAGATTGTAAAACAAATTTGAGAAATAAGATGATGGATGGGATAGCTAGAGGCTTTTTCTCCACACATGATATGTATGCAAACAACTCGATTTCCAGTTACTAATTCATTGAATTATGAACGACAATGCTCCAAATTAACCGTGACATCACTAATTAACTCTCAGATTTTCCTTGTTTTATTGGATTGGATGACATCATTCGACAACCCAAAACATTCTTCTAAAGTTCCCTACATGACATCATAATAGAGATACAATCAAAGATCATTACGTTTAATGAAAATCATAAGCATTGACAAAGCACTTGCAACTATGACATCATGTCACTCATGCTAGGAATTGAACTTAACGCGATCGTTTATAAGCGACCTTCACTACATGTGAATATAAGTTTGTAACGATTATGTGAAACTTCCTTATATTCTAGCAACGGATTTATGCATGCCAATTAAGTATCGACCCTTAATTAACAAATACAAATAAGTTATCAATCAAATAGTTAAGCCAATTGAATTCACGATTCAAGAGTTCATAACTGGAATTTATCAAATTATATTGCACACATAATCATGGCTTTGAAATCACCCCTAGTCAAGAGGGGTTTAGCCACTCATATTTACAACAAAACGAAAGGAAATGAATTCAAACATTAGAAACAAAAGAAAGAAAACACCTAAACGCTCCAACGATCCAAGTTGGACAGCAAGCACGTCCAAGCACTTTCCTTCCCTTCCTTTGCTACGGCAAAAGGTTTTGGTGAGTGTTTGAAGGTTTGTTTGTATGGAGGAATGGATGTGTTTGGATGAAGGTTGTGTTGAAATGGGAGTGAATGATCTAACAAAGTATGAACTCAATTTATGTTACACACACTTCCCTTTATAGAGGAAGTGCAAGGCAAAGCATGGGTAAAATGGAGTGGTGTTGAAATGATTTAAAGGTGAAAGTGAAGTAATGATGCAAAGCATGGGTAAAATGGAGTGGTGTTGAAATGGTGAAAATGAAGTAATGATGCAAAGCATGGGTAAAATGGAGTGGTGTTGAAATGATTCAAAGGTGAAAGTGAATTGATGATTGATGCAAGAATTAAACATGGATGGAGTGCACGGCAAAGGTTTGTTATGGTACAAGGAACCCTTAATTTGTGTCCTCAAATGCATGTGAAACCTTCAATGTTGCTGGAACTTAGAGACATTTAGGATTTAGGAAAGATCAAACCAAAATAGGAAACCTTGGCTTAACTTTCCTACTTCAAGTAGGAATCCTCATCTTTAGGTCTTCAATTTCGTCCATTCCTTTAGTTCTAAGCATGTGATATTTATTCCAAACCCAAAATTGCTCCAAAAGGCTCCAAAATGCACATTTTTGCATACTTTGTCCTTAGAACCTGAAATTGCACAAAAATGACTCTAACACTAAAACAACTAAGGAATAACAACATAAATGCATGAGAACAAGCTAACTCAGTCGCATAAATATGCTCTTATCAAATTCCCCCACACTTAGCTTTTGCTAGTCCTCGAGCAAAACAAAAGAAACAAATGAATCAAAACAAACAGAACACAACTTAACCTTCCAACATTTGCCTCAAGGATTTCCAATGCACATGACATGTTAAAAATCATCATTCCCACAGCTTTTGGTCATCTTCACACTTGAGCACATACTTAATTACAGTCGCCACTTACTAGTTCGCAATTAACCAATTAAAACGATATTTTGAATGTAGTAACATGCCTTAGAGAATTTGCTCAATTCCTTACAAGAAACTCTCTATTTTCACACACATTTTCTGACTACACACCCTACACTAGTTATATGTGAGCAGAATGATGTAAACATGGAAGACTAGTACTCACATATGTTATAACAAAGAAAGCAATTTCTGGAGTTAATAAGCATGTTTAGATATGATCTCATGAATGGAATGCTACTACTTAGATGTGAGAACCAGTGACACCATATGCTCATACCAATTTCAAACTCCACGAATTGAAACACACAACACTCAAGATTGAAGTCAAGGGTTGTAACGGGGCTTGGGGGTAATGGCTAATAAAGAAAGGATAGCAATAACAAACGTTCTTAAAGCGATAGCAAGCAAAGCAATGAAATAGACACTTGAAATTCACTTTAGAATGCAGAATCAACTTTTAAATACAAAGGGAAGATTCATGTAACACTTAGGGCCGAATTCAATGTTTTGGACCCTTTTTTAACAAACTTTTTTCTTTTCACTCTTTTTTTTTTTTTTCTTTTCTTTTCTACCTGTACCTTATTAAGGACTTTGGTACACACACACACACACACACACACACACACACACACACAAGAATCACTTCCCCCACACTTGCTTTCTGCAATACATTGATAAAAAAGGAGTTAATTTTAAGTTATGCTTTACTATGCTTCAAGAACAAGGGTATGGATGGTCCTAAAACTAGGCTAGGTAAGGAAAGTGTGGATTAACAAAGAACATAGGCTTAACAAGGCTCAACGGGGTTAAACTTAAACACATAATGAAATAGGGGCACGACAATTTGGCTTTGGTGGTCACTACACAACTTCATCTTGAATATGTGTTATGCAAATCAATAGCATGCTTTGAATGAAATAGGCATGAGTTCTAGCATTTGGAACTAAATGATGAAACGCCTTCTAAGTAGCAACCAAACAAAGAATAATGAGATCATGCAACGACTTTGGAAAACAATGATGCACAAATTATTAACTCTCCAAATAAACGTTTAGTCTCATGTCTCACAAGGTTGTAGCATTCATTTGAGTTCCTTCCTTCAAGCATGTTACAAAACTGATTTTTCCTTTATGATTGCATGTGAATTCATAAATTATAACCAACCAAGCATACACCAAAGAGTAAATCAAAATTTCATCCATGTTTATAACTCTCTTTAACAGTCATGTAATTAAAAACCAAATCCTCATCATTGTGTTAGAAGGTACCCTAAGACACAAATAAACACACAAAAACAACTCTTTTTGGGTTTTTCAAAACAAATTTTCAAATTTTTATGAGATTTTCGGATTTTTATGTCAAAACACACTAAAACACTCCAAAACAGCTTGAAAACACATAAAAACAGCAAGGAATAACACTAGAAGTAATGGGTGATAAACTCCTACGAATTTCATGCAAATCAATTTGGTTACCTCCCCACACTTAAATCAAACATTGTCCTCAATGTTTCAAGCATAAACTCACACAAAAACAAGCAAACAAACAAACAACGAATAAACATGACAAGTTTAGCAAAGTAAAAACCAGACAGAGTAGAGTTTAAGAACGCAAATCTGGTTTTGGAGATAGATGATCTTGTTGACTTTCCACAGCTTTGATCTCGAACTGGTTTGGAATTCTGAGTGAGGAATATCCGAGTTCCTTGGTTGTGCAGTCTGCATTCTTCTCTGCTTGTTTCTTCTGCACGGCAGGCAGGCACGAGGTAGAGGTGATGGTCTGTTTCTTTCTTCAATCTTTCCAAGTGCCTACCATTTGCTTTCTTTCTCCTTGTCCCTAGCTGAGGATGAATTAGCACATTGTCTCTACTTGCTTCGAGGTATCATTTTCATTTCCCTTATCTGTTCCTTAAGCAGAAGTGGTAGACGAAGAGGAAGCATAAGATGTCGAAGATGAGTACTCGAGAGCAAGGCTAGGTAAGCAATCAGGAAGGGGTTCTAGGCAGTCGGTTCCAGATCGAAAGATTGATACCAAGTGCTGGCTGATTGCTCTCTTTCTCTTTGTCCCACAGATAAAAACAACGACAAAGAGAAGGACAGGGAGAAAGCATGATATGAGATACTCTTGCTTTCAACCTTCATGATATGAACATGTGAGAACATTTGAACACATACACTACACCCAGGCTCGGATACCACTTGAAGGAAAATTTTTGTCCTAGCTAAGAACATGTGAGAACATTTGAACACATAAGCAAACTTATAACATTTTAAAGTAGGCATCCATTAAAAAACAATTCTAAAACCCATGACTTTCAAAGCCAAGTGAATGGTGAACCACAAGACTCAACATTAAAGAGAAGAAAGGATTTTGAGATTCATTACCCTTGAAGCTCATCCTTGTTTACACAAGGGATTCACCCAAGTTGAGGGCCTTCAAGTCACCTCCTAGCTCCTTAGATCTTCCTTGTGATTTTCTTTCTTTTGATACTCCTTTGCTCCTTGAGGATGTGAGGAAAGGATCTCCAAGAACACCAAAGGTTTAGTGTCTCTAAGTCTCCACACCGAGGATGAGGTGTGAAGATGAAATGGATAACTTAGAGGAAGTAAAGATTGCTAGCTATTTTTCCAGTGGCCGGCCTCTTTAGAGAAAAAAGAGAGAAAAGGTTTCTCATCTTTGCCTCAAGAAAACCCTAGGGAGAGAATGGCTATAAAGTTTCCTTTATACCACCTCACATGTGAGTGTCAAACTTGCAATTAACCCAAGTTTGCTACCACTCACCCTTGGCCGGTTTTGACTTTGTTTAATGGGTTAATTGCCCTTTTTTTTTAGTTGTCATACAACTTAAACATAAGGGACCTTATGGAACAAAAACCCTTTTCGACCCCGAGACCCGAAACTAACTTAAAATCCCAATATGAACCTTTCGTACAATTAATTAACTAATTAATTAATCTTGACCATTCTCAATTAAACCATTTAATTGCTTATCCATCTCATTTATATTTCTTCACTTTCATCCTGGTGTATGATCCATTAGGTTCCAATTAGCAGGGTAGTGGGCGATTGTTACTCTTAACAATCGATTGTGAATTGAAACTACATTTCAATTCTCCCTTTGATGTAGATTAGTGTTTGCTAATCTTCAGGGTGTCCACAAACCATGAGTGGCACCATCAATATGTGATGGCTACCCAAGCTAAGTAGAAGTGGTTGGAGAACTTATCCAGTTACAATTACAATGCAATACGGTCATTCTCTAATACAATACTCTTAATTACATTGTTTGAGTGATAGTTTGTTTCATGTCAATTATCCAATATGATACTTCTCTATATGATTCAATTGAATATGATTTGGAACAAACTTCCTAAATCATATTCGTATGCTTTGGCCAAAGACTCTCGAATCATATCTCAGATTATTCTCACTCCACCATGAAATGTTAGAAATCCTTTGTTGTGCATTCATATGCCTACATGACTTGGTAGCTTGACCCCAACAATGTCATGGAAACTCTCGATAGAATACCTTTGACATGATCAAAGATTAAGGACCTAACCATTAAACATCTATGATGCCTCAAGTCAAAGGAGTTCTTACATGACATGTATGTTCGAACTCTGTTTTGATCGTTGTTCAGTGTACTTGATTACCTTTTGAGCACCTATGTGTTTGTTTCAGTGTCCAACACTAAATGGCTTGAGACTAGTCATACCCACGCTTGAGTTAACATAACACATACTAACCTTAGCGGATTGTCAATGCCCAATTGGCAATTCTATGGCTAGGAACGTTTTAGGAATGGACATAAGAGAAAGGTCTTGTTAATCTAACTTACTTAGATCACTTCTCTCTTAGATTAAATACATTCCTTGGATTCCCTTATTGCTTAAACACATAATACAATAAATAGTGATTAACAATAAGCTTTGCCCTTCATTAAACATATAATAGTTTAACACAATAAGCATTCCAAAAGCTATTACATCAAATGAGTGGCTTTGTGGGCATACTTCCAACAGAGAAAGCCTTTGCTAGTCTCAGTGTGAGCCATTGAAAATAATTATAAGGCTTAGGGGATCAATTCAAACTAAAAGAAGGTTTTGAAAGCTAATTTTGTAGAAAACTCTTGGGTATGGCACAAAAGACTTAGGTTTCTCAAGCTTCATAGTTTACAGAGCTTGCAGAAGTTACAACTGGTGAGTAGTTTTATTGAGTTACAAGAAAATGAAGAACCTTGTGAAAGATGTATATTGGGAAAGCATCACATAGACGCTTTTGAAACTGGAAAGGCATGGAATGCTAGTCAACCTAGTGAAGTTCCTTGAAATATAGTAAAAGTTTTTCTCTATATATAAAGCTCCATATTAAAAAAAAAAATTAAATAAAAAAAATTAAATAAATTGACAAAGTAAGGAAAACAAAATGAAACATTTTTTTTTAAATAATCAATTTGTAAATGAATAGGTTCCGCTGTCACCTTAACAATTCTAAATAGCTCTCTCAATTTACTTATGAATTATCCATGCATATTTTCAAGGTTCGATTTTCCTGAAATGTTCTACTACTTCTAACCTAGAACGTATATCAAACATGAAACGTGTCCAGACGTTTGGATCGAATGTGAACATGATTGACTCATTAAGCTTTATGAAAACCCTTTGAACAACCATGCAACCCTTAATACAATTATTAACCACAAGAAGCCATCACCAATTTCAGGGAACCTTCGGATCAAAATTGCATCAAATTACTTTTCTAAACATGCTAATGGGCGCGAATCACTAAAACACTTAGATAGCATAAACATAGTGATAAATAATTCAAAACATACATGCATAATATCATAAGTAAATTGAAAAGAAACTACACGTTCTTTGTAACATCCCACATCGCCCAAGGGGTGGATCCTCTATGTCTTATATGTACATGCCAATCTCTTCCTAGCACGAGGCATTTTGGGAGCTCACTGGCTTCTGGTTCTGTAGGAACTCCGAAGTTAAGCGAGAAAAGGGCCAGAGCATTCCAAGGATGGGTGACCTACTGGAAAGTTCTACTCACGTGAGTTTCCAGAAACAAAACCGTGAGGATGTGGTCGGGGCACAAGGTGGACAATATCGTGCTATGGTGAAGTCGAGCCCGAGATGTGGTGTTCCAGCGAAATTTCATTAAGGTCTGCCACTTGAATAGCATAGAAATCGATTATCCGACTGTTGGATTGTCACTAAACCTGAATATATTATAGTACATAATATTTTAGGATTATAGGAACTTACGGATCAGGAATCTGACGTGCAGATCTTCCTGAATTGGATTTGTAAGTTCATAAAATAAAACGTCGACCGCCACTTGGTTTTGGCAATTGGCGGAGATCTAACCGTTGGATCGTAATGAAACTTTAGTATGATGTTTTAGAAGCATAATGTGGATATTTAGATGTTTTAGAAGCATAATGTGGATATTTAGATTTTCCGAATTGAGTTACTTAGGATTGTGGACCCTACCGTCGATCTTTGATCGACGGTTGAATTTTGGTCAATGGTTACAAATCTTTCTAAACCATCCTTGGGGGATCTGTTTTATGTAAGTTACATGTTCTATCAATAAGGATTCTGAGATGTGGTTTGATAATTGTTCTAGTGTCCGATCGTTCGTGACGCCTCGATGTTTGTGCTAGGAAGTTGTAGCGCGGACTCCAGGTGAGTAGGCTTTTGGTTATATATATATACGTATATATGCTTTACATTTTCCCAAAAACTATTTTGAAACGAGCTTATTCTTTTAAATGCCCTGTCATGCTTGCATTTCATTTTATTATACGCATTAGTATGTATATGCAAACTATTGTATCACGATGCGAAGGCCAGGTAAGTTTCAGGTGTGTACTGTATGATGTTAGTGGTTGCATTGGTTATCGTTATACGTAGAGGTATGTATAGCTCATTATCCTGCACCTCGGTGTTAGTGCTCCCGCCCGTGGCCAGGGCACAATCATTCACGTGATCGTAGCACTTGAGCGTACTTATTTACATCCAGCCTTGTCGTACAGACCACAATCGGGAGTTCCGACTTGTGTGAAGGCATATTTGATGAGCTATAGGTTCAGCCGTACAGGTCACGTTATGTGACTCCGGCTGGCATATAATTTCTATTGATTTATTTCACCTGGCTTATTTATTTCATTGCTGAGATACTTGACATGTCATATACTTGGTTTTCACTACTCTCAAGCATGATTTCTAAATACGTATGTATTATTATTTTCTGGGAAATTATATGGGTTTTACGAGGGGATCGTCTATGCCTTATATGTACATGCTCATCTCTTCCTAGCACGAGGCATTTTGGGAGCTCACTGGCTTCAGATTCCGTAGGAACTCCGAAGTTAAATGAGTTCACACGAGAGCAATCCCAAGATGGGTGACCCACTAGGAAGTTCTCGTGTGAGTTCCCAGAAACAAAACCGTGAGGGCGTGGTCGGGGCCTAAAGCAGACAATATTGTGCTACGGTGGAGTTGAGCTTGGGATGTGGTGAGGGCCCGGGCTGGGATGCGACATTCTTACTAAGCCTCTTGGCCTCGGCCCAGCCAAGAATTTAGTTACGAACAATCATAAAACAAAATATTATTAAGAACATGGATAAGAAGCACCTTGTCAAAATAAATTTGAATCATTAAAGCTCTCTAAGCTGGATTCTCCAAATTAGTGCATAGAGAACCCTAATGGTTAAATAGCCTTATTTATACTACTACATAATAAAATCCTACTTAGAAAAGGTCTTAGAATAAAACTAGAAAACATAATAAAATAATAAACTAGAAAATAAAAGATTTCCTATTTAAATTGATATTCGAACTGTATAGAAACTCAAACTTTTGACCGACCAAATCAACTTCGATTTAGTCCCAAAATGTCTCTTTTGAAATCGTAAGACATCTCCAAAATATCCTCGGAAGGAACCTTTTTCAAAAAATACCATTTTGACCTCCAAATACCCAAAATATCCAAAAACGTCAATCTGGGAAAATTGCGCGCTGGGCCTTTATTTTATTGTCATGGTCAAACGGCTTGGAATTAAATTCTTGAAATTGATAAAATCATTTTGAAAGACTCATGAACCTACTCCAACTAGAATTACTCCAAAATTCTTTCGTTTGATCACTTTATGCTCAAAATGGATTCACATGTCATGTAATGGAACAATAGAACAAGTATCAAAATTCAACCAAAATAACCAATAAATTATGACTAAGAATAGAATAAAATATCAAGTATAATATCAACTCATCAGTCAAACTGTTTGACGGATCTATTTGAAGAATTGGATAGGTACACAACATTTACAAGAGCAATTGCAACTATGTTGCTGCTGCTAAAGTCTAGTAAATTTAAGTAGAAGTCGTCCACAATATCATGAGCATACATTCTCTTCTTCAAACCTCAAGAAATATGTCGATGGGGCTTTGTAGATTTGATCATTTGGACTCATGAAGTGGGGCTAAAGGAATCTCTTCGGAATAGCTTCAACTAGGGAAGGGGGCTCTCATTGAAACTAAGCCCGATTCTTAGTTTGAGAAAAAGACAATCTAACAGAGAGGAGAATGATCACAGTGCACAAATTTAGTTTTCAGCATAAATGGCTTCTTCGGGTGGGAGTTCTTCAGGTTAGTGCACTACAATCTTTATATGAATCAAGATTTTGAGTTTTTGCTAGGTTGTGATTCTTGTAACTGAATCTAGATTGTGGTTTTAATGTTTATATGTGGCATTAGAGCCATAAGTTTAAGTTCTTAAATTCAATCTACAAAAATCAGAAGAATCAAACATACAAAATAAAATAAAATCCTTCAGTCATGAGGTTTCGAAACTGGTTCTAGGTTTTTTATCTGGACAATAGGGGTTTTAGCGAAATGTTGTGTTTTAATATAAAAGGATTATTTAAAATTTTGATAGTTGGAACTCGAAATTTGTTATACTTTGGGATTTTCTGGGTTGGGGAAAACTTTTTCCTCTTCTTCGGTTTTGTGTTTTGGGCAATCTGAGGGTTTTTCGAAAACTACTCGACTTGTTGAATATTCAATATCTATCAAAATTTCTTTGGCTGCCAGGTGTCGATACACATCAATTAAAAGGTATGTTATCTGAAACCTACATTGGAAACATGAAGTTCTTGTTTATTTATTGCTTGATTTATGTAATGATTCTTAATTCTATCAGTAATAATAGATCAATATAAGTGATATCATACTTAATTTTGAATAAAACTTGGACAATAGGATTTTTACCAAAATGATGCATTTTAATATAAAAGGATTATTTAAAATTTTGATCGTTGGAACTCAAAATTTGTTATGCTTTGGGATTTTGTGGGTTGGGGAAAACTTTTTCCTCTTCTTCGGTTTAGTGTTTTGGGCAATCCGAGGGTTTTTCGAAAACTACTCGACTTGTTGAATATTCAATATCTATCAAAATTTCTTTGGCTGCCAGGTGTCGATACACATCAATTAAAAGGTATGTGATCTGAAACCTACATTGGAAACATGAAGTTCTTGTTTATTTATTGCTTGATTTATGTAATGATTCTTAATTCTATCAGTAATAATAGATCAATATAAGTGATATCATACTTAATTTTCAATAAAACTTGGACAATAGGATTTTTACCAAAATGATGCGTTTTAATATAAAAGGATTATTTAAAATTTTGATCGTTGGAACTCAAAATTTGTTATGCTTTGGGATTTTGTCGGTTGGGGAAAACTTTTTCCTCTTCTTCGGTTTAGTGTTTTGGGCAATCCGAGGGTTTTTCGAAAACTACTCAACTTGTTGAATATTCGATATCTATCCAAATTTCTTTTGCTGCCAGGTGTCGATACACATCAATTAAAAGGTATGTGATCTAAAAGCTAGATTGGAAACATGAAGTTCTTGTTTACTTATTGCTTGATTTATGTAATGATTCTTAATTCTATCAGTAATAATAGATCAATATAAGTGATATCATACTTAATTTTGAATAAAACTTGGAATAATGAAAGTTATCTAATCCTGTAAGCAGACAATCGTTCAAATTTTTATGAGATTATTGCTTGTTCTTAAATTATCAATATTTGTGAACTGTGAACAGTTTTTTAGGGAACAAATATCTTCTTTTGGGAGAAATGATTGTTCATGATTACATAGCTTTTAGTACTCAGCTTATCATGAAACTTTTCATCCCATATGTGCTTATCAACTATTTGTTATTAAGACTGTGTGTATGGATATTAGTTTGGATATGGTGATGGGCAATAGACTAAGAATTGAAATTAGGACTTTAAAAGGTTTAAATTGTGATTTCATTGTTCTTTAGTGTCTGCAATATTGATGAAGACCTTAAATTTAGCCAACATTCCAATGCTCACTGGTGGGAACAATTATAAGAAGTGGAGGAGGGATATCAATTTGTTATTGACTCTTAATGAGTTTGAATAGTAATTGACAACCCTAAGCCATTTATCAATGATCAAAGCACCTGGGCTGAGAATTCAGATCATGAGAGATGGACAAGGGCTAATAAGGTTGCACTCTCTATGTTGGAAAATGGCATGACTAACACAATCAGAGAAGGAATCAAGAAGCCTAAATTGATTGTGGACTACTAGAAAGCAATAGAAAAAACGTTTAAAGAGTCAGAGAAGACTGAAGTGAGTCAATATCTGTCCTTCCTTACAACATACAAGATTGTGGGTACTGGATTTATCAGGGATTAGATCATGAAGATGATAGATGCCACAAAAAAGCTAAATTCCATGGATGTGAATATTGGTGAGAAGCAATTGGTCTTTATGATTCTCCAAGCACTTCCTTCTAAGTACAAACACCTAAAAGTATCCTACAGTACACAAGATAAGAGTTGGGATATTGATGAATTGATTGCATGATGTATGCAAGAAGAAACTCGATAGAAGCAAAAGAAAAGCAAAGAGATTGAGGAAGTCAATTTTGTGCAACCCAGGAAGGAGAAGAAAACTTGGAACAATGGAAGCTCTTCTAGTAATGGGGAAGAGAGTAAATTGGCAGGTACACTGAGTCTGGGCAACAAAAGGGCCTTTTGCACTCTATTTGGAGAAGAATGGAATAGTAACACAATACACAACACCTGGAACACCTCAATAGAATGGAGTCTCAGAGAGTAGGAATAGGTCTCTCATTGGCATGGTTAGAAGAATGATGACAAGATCCAAGCTGCAAGTTATATACTGAATAATGTTCCAAGCAAAGCTGTTTCTTCAACATCATTTGATTAGTGGCACGGCAAAGTACCTAATTTTGGGTATATTCATGTTTGGGGTTGCAAAGCTGAAGTCAGGTTTTGCAATCCTAGTGAAAGAAAACTAGATCCAAGAACACAATCTTTTTACTTTATTGGTTACCTTGAGGAGTCAAAAGGATATAGATTCTATATTCCTTAAGGTCACACTCGAATTCAAGAGGCACACAAGGCTATGTTCTTACAAGATCAAGATATCTCAAACTTATGTAGGGAAAATTTTGTTTTTGAAGAGATTGATTAGACATAAGAACATGCTCTACAAGTTGACTACAATCCAATCTTGTTGTTCCATCATCCAATGTCCACTTGCATAGAAGATTTGACTGCTGAAATGGATTCTGATGTTGGCAACACTATGGAAAATGAGCAGTTTGCTACAATCGTAGATACTGTCACATAATTGAATTAACAAGAACCAATGGAGGTGCCACTTCAATTTGAACCAAGAAATCAACTAGAATTTGAAAAACAACAGCTGTCAGTGATTATGCTCGTTTACAAGAAGCTGAACTTAATATAGGTGATGTTGATAACCCACTTACATACACTCAGGCCATAGAGAGTTCTTAATCATTCTTATGGAAAAATACCATGAAGGTTGAATTGGATTCAATGTTCAAAAACAATGTTTGGACATTGGTGGAATCTAAGTCTCATATTTAGCCTATAGCTTGCAAGTGGGTGTATAAAACTAAAAGAGATGCTCTTGGTGGAATTGATAGATACAAAGCAAGACTAGTTGTCAAAGGGTTTACTCAGAGAGAAGGCATCGATTACAATGATATTTTCTCACTGATTTCTTCTAAAGATTCAATGAGGGTTGTTATGTCTTTGGCTATACATTTTGATTTGGAGCTACATCAAATGAATGTGAAGATAGCTTTTCTCAATGGAGACTTAGAAGAGTATTTATATGAAGCAACCAACTAGATTTGTTGAAAGAGGGAAAAAAAATATTGTATGCAAGCTTAATAAATCCATATATGGCTTAAAACAGGCTTCAAGGCAATGCTAATTAAAGTTCGATCAAATTGTTTCTTCACAAGGTTTTGTAAAAATCAAATTAGATGACTGCATATACATCAAGTTTGCTGGATAAAAGTTCATTTTTCTGATGCTTTATGTTGATGATATTCTTCTTGCTAGTTCATGTCAACAATTGCTCCAAAGTACCAAAAGAATGCTGAGTGAGAATTTTGAGATGAAGGACCTTGGTGAAGCTTACAATGTGCTGGGAATCGAAATTGTTCGTGATAGACAAATGAGACTTCTTGGCTTATCTCAGAAAGGCTATATTAACGGAGTGCTACTCAGGTTCAATATGGAATGTTGTAACAATGTTCAAGTACCAATTAACAAGGGAGATAAGTTTTCAAGAGATCAGTGCCCAAAGACTGATTTAGAAGTGAAGAAGATGAAGTCTAAATGTTATGCTTCCCTGGTTGGAAGTCTTAAGTATGCAACTATTTGTACAAGACTAGATATTGCCATTATTGTAGGCATACTAGGTAGGTTTCAATCAAATACAGGAGAAGCACATTGGGTAGCTGCTAAAAAGGGTTTGAGATAGCTGTTGAGAACCAAGGATTATATGTTGGTTTATGAAATAGTGATTCTTTGGAACTTGTGGGATACACTGACTCGGATTTGACAAGAGATGTGGATGATAGAAAGTTTGCATGGGGTTTTATCATGCAATGGAGGTGCAGTCTCTTGGAAAAGTTCTCATTGTGGTTTTAATGTTTACACGTACACCACTACGGAGCAAACAAATACAAGACCAATAGAAGACGTGCAAAGTGAAGTACTCTCAAGGCAATTAACGGTGGGTTTATTGAGAATACAAAGGGTTATTTTATACTAGTTTGTTGTAGGCCAGTTTCCTATCCTAAAAACAAACAAAGTCCTAAATAGGCTAGGAAAATTTTAATTCAAAGCTTTTCAAGCCATGATAGTAATATAGCTTTAATCCAAAAGAGAAAGGGAGAAAAAAAAAGGCCAGTTGTTATAAACTTTGTATTTAAGTATGATTGTGTAAATCATATATTAGATTTGATACTAGTTATTCTTCCTTATTAGGACTTGTATTCCTTGGAGGAGAATGATTCTTCCCTCCCTTATTACTATAAATAAAGGCATTGCGTAGGGGGAATAAAACATCATCCTACAAACACATACCTCTCCTTATTTTCTCTCTCTCAGTCGTGCCCTTTCTCTCCCTTGTCAGATTAAAATAAGCCACAACACGTTATCAATACGCTCCTACCGCTGCGCTTAGGAATTTGACGTGGAAGTTTTCTGCATCAAACCAGTTCATCAATATCATCACATAATCAAGTTCTTTGAACCCAAACCCGTTCATCAATTATGGATATTTTTGCAGCCCTGATAGCATGAACATTCACCATAATGCAAGACCCAACTTTAGGTTTTTTCGAATTTTAGATTCTACACAAATTGTGTATATATCTATAATTGTTGAATTATTGAATTATGTATTTAATATACATGAAATTATATTGAATTATAATATGGAAATCAAGAAAAATTTGAAAAAAAATCTAGGGTTTGTCGAACCCCAACCTAAGCTTATGCGAGCCTTTTAAACTGCGATAAGCTGAAGCAAAACCCCCCATGCTCCATCGGAGAAGACGATGCCATTTTTGTCATCGAACCCACAACCCACTACTCCCTACAATCAACCACGGCCTCCCTGCCATCTTCCATGCGAAATCATGACCTATAGTCATGCTTTTTGGACCCAACCATAGTCGGTAACAATGGGTTTCTCAAATAATCTGATGAACATCGTTGAATTTTTGAAGGATTCTTCAAATCCTCACGGCTTCTCAGACCCCTCCCCCTTGACGTCGAAACTTAGTTTTCCGTCCAAAATTAAGGTTTCTAGACCCAAGCCTTAGTGGGCCTTGTACCCTCTGGCCTGCTTCGCACATCAACCACACTTTAATTTTGGCCCGAAGTCCAAATAATTAATTGAATTATAATTCTAGACCTGAAGATCTATTTGCATATTTTCTTGTTGCATATTTATGTATATATATTTATGCTTGTCTATAGGAACATATGAACCTCAAGTTCACAATTCTTTCGAAACCCGAGGTTTCTAGAAACATACCTTGTTTGAAATCCTGAAGTTTTCATTAAAAACATCACCCATGAAAACCCGAAGTTTTGTTCAAGTAAATTTAAACCAATAAATGTCTATTAGAACCTTAATGTCCTACTCTTATGTGAATGGATGAATTTTTCTCGACTTCACCGCTTTAGAGGTCTCTGGAAGAAACAAACTCAAGTGGGTCCAAGATGTAAGACTCCACCTCACCGCAAAGAATTTGATTCCCGCCATTAAAGATGAGACGGACAACCTGGTTGGCGAAGCTGAAAAAGCCACTGCAATGATCTTCATTTAAAGACACATTCATGATGCACTGCAATTCGAGTACCTTGCTGAAGAAGTTCCACTAGCATTTTGGGTCGTTTTGACTGATCACTTTGATCTTAAAGGGACGTCTTCTTGCCTGAAGTAAGACAAGAATAGCAACATCTACGCTTCCAAGACTTTAAGTCTGTGAATGAAAATAATTCTGAAGTTTGTCGAATCCGAACACTTCTCAAGTTCTGTAACGAGAACTTGACTGAAGATAATCTTCTGGAGAAGACCTATTTGACATTCTCAGCTACCAATATTGTCCTGCAGCAATAATAGAGGGCTCAAAAGTTTACCAAGTTTTCAGATTTGGTCTCTGTTTTGCTTATCGCTGAAAAGCAGAATCAGCTATTGATGAAAAATCAACAAGCTTAACCTATTGGGGCGACTGTTGTGCCTGAAGCACACTCTATCACAAACCAACGTCCAGACGCCACCCTATCAAGGTCAACAGAGCCAAGGCCCATATAAAGGAGGAAAACGAGCCTAGAAGCACCCTAACCTCGCTTCCAAAGGCCCGAACGTCAAGAATATGGGTAGAGTACCTAACACCATGGATGCCGATATGTGCTACCACTGTGGTTCATCGGACCATTGGTCCCATATTTGTCATGCTAAGTTGTAGCTAAATATCATTCTTGTTGTAAGAAGTTTGAATCAAACTTTATGCAAGTGGATGAACCTGAGAGTACCAAAATTGAGGTTTCTAACTTTTTGGAGGCTATTACCCTTATGGAAGATTAGAATCTTAGACATGAACTATTTTTAGTTGATTTTAGAACCTTGGGGGCCAAATTCCACCTAATGGCCAAACCTTGCGTTGTTTTGTGGTTTAAGTTTAAACAATTTTTTCTTTAGGTTTGGATTATTTGTTGGTGATTTCTTTTTGGATATTAAGTTTTTTTGTTACCATTCTTGAATATTTAAATTATTTTGAATGGATATTTGTTTTTAGAACTTTTATGCCTGTGACCGATTCATATTAATTTTTATTTCTAGGTATGCATAGTGGGAAAGTTAGTTGTCTGTCAGATAGTGCAATCATACTCAACATGCTCACCATTTTACGTGAACGTATCTATTTCACTAACTTTGTAACTAAGAATGCACCTCTAACAAACCTCTCAGGCCCATCCAACCTAATCAAAGGGTACAGTAAGGCACATACAATGTTGTCTAATGGTATAATATTGACCATTGATAAGGCACTCTATTCTCCATGTTCCAGAAGAACATTGTTGAGTTTTAAGGACATTAGAAATAATAATTACCATGCTGAAACCTATGTAGAAAATGGAGTTGAATTTTTGTGCATCACTTCCTACCAATATATCCAAAAGCATATTCTAGAAAAGATGGTGCATATCCCGAGTGGTCTGTATATTACAACCATACACCTTATAGAGAGCCACTATGTGGCCGGCCTTACCTCAAGGACCCCACATGAAATTACACTTTGGCATGATCGTCTGGGACACTTGGACGAACAACGATGCCCCGTCTCCTCAAATCATCACACATGCATCCACTAACCTGAAGTTTAGGTTCAATTCATGGAATCGCATGCTAAACCTACTCTATGGGAAAGCTTATTATTAAGTTTTCTTATGACAAGATTCATTCGAATCTTCCTACTTTTGTAGAAAGGATTCAGGGGGACATTTGTGGACTGATTCACCCTGCGGACCATTTAGATATTTTATGATATTGGTTAATGCTTCCACGTGTTGGTCACACGTGTGCTTGTTGTCCACAAAGAACGCTGCATTCTCCAAAATGTTGCCTCAAGTTATTAAGCTCAGGGTTCACCACCCTGATTATTCGATTAAATCTATTCGAATGGATAATGTTGGAGAATTCACATCTAAATTTTTTTTATGATTGGATGTCGGTTGGGGTTGATGTTGAACATCCTGTATCCCTTGTTCACACCTAGAATGGCCTATCAGAGGCATTCATTAAGTGCTTATAAATGATCAGTCGATCGTTGGTCATATGTACCAAGCTCCCGATTGCAGCTTGGGGTCATGCAATATTTCACGTAGCCATGTTGATCCACCTGAGGCATGTTGCAACCCAACCATTTAATACTATTTAGTTGGCTACTGGATACGAACCAAACATATCGAATTTGCGCATTTTTAGTTGTGTGGTGTATGTGCCTATTTCACCACCCTTACATACAAAAATAGGGCTTCAGCGAAGGATGAGAATCTATGTTGGATATGATTCTCCTTCCATTATACATTACTTAGAACCTTTGAGAGACGATCTATTTACAGCTCGTTTCGCGGATTGTCACTTTTATGAGACCGTCTTCCCGTCGTTAGAATGAGATAAGAATGTCACCGTTCTTGAAGAATGACGCTAATTATCGTGTATGACTCTCACTTTGTCTCAATTAGTTCCCTGCATTGCTCAGTCTGAAACTGAAGTGCATGGCATATTACATCTCCAGAGTATAACTAAGAGCATGCCAGATGTTTTCACGGATTTAGTGCGAGTGAAAAGATCACATATTCCAGCTACGAATGTGCCTACAAAGATGGATGTACCAAATGTATGACGGACTTCCCTCATGGAGGCCCAGGACACAAATTTGACTGATCCACATACATTAGCGGCTAGCCATCTTCTGCCCTACACAAAAGCTTGGCAGACCACTTGGTTCAAAGGATTAATACCCTCAGAAAAGGAAACCCACGACACAGGGCCGTGTTGAGCCTACCGTGAATTCGACTGTCGCCTACTCATTCTATCCAACTCATGAGAAAATTACAGATTATGAAAGCGTACTTGAAGAGACGAATCCACCTCCCGAGAATCGTGAGATTTCAGTCCATTATACTAGCTTGGATGATGTTTGGTGTAGAAATGAGATAATCATGTGAAGCTACTAAGATCAAGTTTAATGATGACATTTAACCCCGTTCTGTTAATGAATGTTGATGTAGAACTAATTCGTCAAATTGGAAACTAGCAATCCAAGTCGAACTCAATTTGTAATGCGAAACGTAAGGTGTTTGGGCCTGTAATTCCTACTCCTCAACATGTGAAGCCCGTTAGCTACAAGTGGATTTTCGTTCAGAAACGTAATGAGAAGAATGAAATTGTTCATTTCAAAGCTCTTCTTGTTGCGCATGGCTTCTCACAATTCCTCAAGATTGATTGACAAAACTTATTCACCCCTTATGGATGTGATTACTTTTTGCTACCTTATTAGTTTGGTAGTTTCAGAAAAAATGAGTATGTAGCTGATGGATGTATCTCAATGGGGATCTTGGTACAAAAATTTATATGAAAGTTCCCAAAGGACTTACATTGACTGGATCAAATATTTCAAAACCCTAAAACACACTTTCAATTTGGCTGAGGTGTTCACTCTATGGTTTGAAGCAATTCGAAAGAATGTGGTATAACCGTCTGAGTGAGTATTTGACTATCAAGGATATATGAACAATGAACTATACCCTTGCGTGTTCATTAAGAAGTCATATTCTGGTATTGTGAGTCATGCGGTTTATGTTTACGACATGAACCTCGTCGGAACTCCTAAAGAGCTCGAGAGAACTGTCGCACACTTTAAGTGAGAATTTGAGATGAAAGATCTAGGAAAGACTCAATAATGTCTCGGTCTCGAGATAAAGCACCGTTTAGATGGAATCTTAGTACATCAATCAAACTACACCCAAAAGGTGTTGTGCCGCTTTAACGAGGATAAAGTGAAGCCTTCGAGTACTCCTTTGGTCGTTTAATCGCTAGATGCAAAAACGAGATCCCTTATGTTTGAATGAGGATGATGAAGAGATTTTGGAACCCGAAGTTCCTTATCTAAGTGTGGTAGGTGCTTTATTGTACTTAGCTCAATGCACTAAACCCGACATCTCCTTCGCTGTTAATGTTTTGACATGATACATAAATGCACCTATGCACAAACACTAGGTTGGTGTTAAAGACATCTTATGTTACCATAAGGGTACTACGAATCTGGGCCTGTTTTATCCCTATGGATCCTTGAGTGAGGCCACACCCTTTTACCACAAGTCAATTCTCGTCTTGTTCGTTATGCCGATGCATGATACTTATTTGATCGGCATAAGGCGTACTCTCAAGCTGGCTTCATCTTTACCGTTGGAGGCACCACAATATCTTGAAGGTCAACTAAACAGATGTTAGTTGCCACTTTGTCTAACCATGCTGAAATTCTTACCTTACATGAAGCAACGTGGGAATGCTTCTGGCTAAGAGCAGTTGTGGGCCATATTTGAAGTTCCTGCAATCTTTACCCCGTTGTTCATGTCTCGACGACGATCTATGAAGATAACGTAGCATGTATCAAACAGCTCAAGAAAGGTTACATCAAAGGAGACAACACCAAGCACATTGCGCTGAAGTTCTTCTTCTCACATCAACAATAAGAACATCAAAAGATTAAAGTCACACAATCCGTTCACAAGATAATCTGACCGATCTCTTCACCAAATCACTACTGAAGGCGATGTTTCAAAAGCTTGTTCAAGGAATAGTTATGTGTTAACTTTCTGAGTTGTAACATTGTTAGTTCTCTTTGGAATTATGTGAAACTCAGGGGGAGTATCCTGAAGTGTACCTGCTTGATCTTAATGTACTCTTTTTCCCTACGATTAGGAGCATTTTTTCCTTTGGATTTTTGCTACCTAACAAGGTTTTGGCGAGACACTCATCTTGGGTTGACCATATCCCTAATGATGTCCCGTAAACGTGTCATTTGATTTTGCATTTCTCACGCATGTTTCATTAGACTAGGGGTTTTGTCCTTACCCAGGTTTTACCATAGCTATTGAATTTTTTGTGAGACTTAGTTCCATTTGCAAGTTCTTACTTTACATTGAGACTAGTGTGCTCCCAAAATTAGTGTCGATGAGTCAACTTTTTTAACTCTATTTGATGCCGAATCTACTTGAGTATTTATACACTCAAGGGGGAGTGTTATAAACATTGTATTTACGGGTGATTATGTTAATCCTAGATTAGATTTGATATTAGTTATTCTTCCCTGTTAGGACTTGTATCCCTTGGAGGACAATGAATCTTCCCTCCCTTATTACTATAAATAAAGCAACTGCGTAGGGGGAATAACACATCCTCTACACAATCCTACAAACACATCTCTCTCCTTACTCTCTCTCTCTCTCTTCCGTGCGCCCCTCTCTCCCTTGTGAGATTAAAATAAGCTACAACAAATGTTTCCTTTTTTTGTCTTCTAACTTTATATATACAAAGGATGTGCTCTTATTATCTTCAGCCAGAAAACCCGAGTCAAATTCCAAGTGTTGCATTTTCAGTAGTCATTGGAGAAATTAAAACAAATAAGTGCAGTAAAAAGCAGCAGAGCAACGAGATTTCCTGCTATCCACCAAAAGAACCAACTGCATGCACTTTAAATAGCTCCATTTCGTTCAGAGCTTCCATAGAGTAAAAGAAAAACAGTGCATCTAATTTGAAAAAAGGAGAAACAATGGCAGATCAATTGACAGATGATCAACTGAACATGCTCAAGACTAAATTCAATGCCTTCGACCCGGATGGCACTGGTTAGATCCCTCTTTCCATATATTCATGTATATGATGTGTGTGTGTGTGTGTGTATCATGTCAAGTACGTACTGCCAGGGACGAAGGCAAAATTTCAAACTTGACTGGGCTGAACTTATCTTCCGATCTAATTTTTCAGTTGAGTACACATTGGCTTAGCCAACACCAAGGTAAAAGATGATTAGCAATCCCACACATTCTTACCTTATTATGTTAATGTTGTTTACCGTAAATAATGGTATAGGTGACAGATGATAAATCTCCAGTCATGGAGGGGCTGAACTTAGCCCCGAACTATTATGTTCAGGGACGAAGCCAGATATCTATATGGATGGGGTCATCCTCAAACAATAAAGTGAAAAATTGAAAAGCTCAAGAATTTATTAAACAAAATACTTATGTACTAACCGATAAGGTTTTTTGTATACAATATATTACAATGTCACTCAACGTGTGCATTTTCTTAATTACCAATACCATCAAATATCTCTTTATAAAAATAATCTGTTATTACTCATCCATTTATCTCCCAACCAATTTTTGAATCAATTTTTTCAAAACTTTTATTGCTGAAACTGCTCTATAACATGAGATTATGCATTATGTGCATTTTTCCCATCCAAAAAAATGAGTGGGGTCTGAACCCAAGGTGGCTTCGTGCATGATTATGTTAATGTCTTCTATTTTATTCTACTATGTTGAGGTTTGAATCTGATTCAAGTAAGCACAAGATATTGATTCATCTTACTGTTTCATAATTTGCCATTTTTTTTTTTTTTTTTTGGTTTTTCAGGCATAATCACTAGGGATCAGCTGGCCGATGTGTTGAGATCGTTAGGGCAAGATCCCACCGAGGAGGAGTTGGATCAATTTGTGCAGCAGCTGGGCAGTGAGGATGGGAATATTCACTGGGATAAATTCGTCGAACTCATGGCCCAGACAATTTCTGCATTAGCTGGGCAGTGAGGATGGGAATATTCACTGGGATAAATTCGTCACAGTCATCGCCCAGATTATCAACCCCAAGTGACCACTCTCACATTATTCTAGTACTATTGTCAATTTAAATACTCGCATTTTTGTCAAGTTATTGACGAAAATAATGTGTCATTTCTAAGATATAAAGATATTTATTTCTTTATAACTAATGTGTATATTAAAAGGGTAAGTTTATCCTCCTATAAAGGTTTAATGCAATTTTGTATTTCTCCATATTGAATTTTATACAAATAATGTTTTAAGTGAATATTGTGATCATTTCATTTTTAGCCTCAATTTTCACATTTTGTGCTTGGGATTATGACGAACATATATGGGGGAATTGAGCGATGAACACAATTAGGTGTTTAGTAAAATGTATTTGTAAAAGCACTTCTAGTATAAAAAGTTGTGACAACCTTATAAACCTATTAAGTTGCAGATGATATTACTGGGGCCCCTAAAAATGTCATATGTTCTTACCTTTTCTTTCAATTAATCGACAATTGTCATCCATGAATAGATAAGCTCAGGACCTCTTCCAACAAAATCAAGGCCAGACTCAATCAGACTGAATAATATATTGGTGTGTAATGTGCTTACTTATGTTAAGTATTTGATATGGGATTTCATAGTACGGTAGTCTTTTAAGTTTTTAGTTCATCAATACACATACAATATTATGTAGTGTTAAATCATCTCGCTCAATTAAATAAATGAATCTTGTAAAGATTTCAAACAATTGACAAAAAAACAGAATGAAACAACTAGATCACTCCCGCTCCCAGTAATCTAGCTTGGTAGATGCACATGCGTACATAAACATCCAAGTTTGTGTTGGATTTAAATAGACATTGGTTTTACGGTCTAATGGAATTCCTCTACACTTGTAAGTGAGAGGTTATAGGCTCAATTCTTATCAAATGTGAATTTGAACCATATTATTACTAGCTCATTGTGAGGCTAAGTCTTCCCTTTTAGTGTAGATAACATCGTTTTGTTAAAAAAAAAAAAAAGATTTTGGTTTTAATCAAAGACTTGAGAAGGAAGAAATCCTACATTCAGTGTTGATGAAATATTAAACAAAATACTGTTTTAAATCAAAGGGCTTATATTGCCCTTTTACTAGCTCATTGTGAGGCTAAGTCTTCCCTTTTACTAGCTCATGGCCAGTTTTTGTTTTGTTGTGTTGTGTTGTGGTTCGGTGGTCTCATAGGACAAATGTATGCACCAGATTACTGTTTTAAATCAAAGGGCTTATATTGCCCTTAAGTAGTTGGAACTTGTGTGGTGAAGGACAATTAGGATAAGCTTGTATGGAGGCATCCAGTGTTGATGAAATATGAAAATATATGTGATGTGATGCAACGATTAGCACCTCCACACTCCTTCTAAAATTCTTTTGTTCTTCCAACTTAGTACTACGGTTTTGTAGTATTTCTCTTCATTTGTAAGTGAGAGGACTTAGGTTCAAATCTCGTAGATAGCGAATTCGATACCAAATTAGGTTGCCCATTGTGTGGCTTTTCCGAACTCCCCGTCCTCTTAGTGTAAAATATTATTGTTATACTTAAAAAAAAAAATTATTTTGTTCTTGTTCTTCGAATCATGGAAATACATCACACAAAATACAAACCAACATTTCAAGAATTTATCATGGCCTCAGAGCTGATCAAACAAGATTGGACGTTTCGTGTTTGAATATCTGAAAGCAAAAAGGAGGAAACAAACCCAGATTTCGAAGAACTATAGCTGTCGATTCAAGGTCTCACATTGCTACTTCTAGCGGTGGAGAAGATTTGAGGGCTCCTATCTTCAATGGGTCCAACTACGATTTTTGGTCCATCAAATGAAGACCATATTCAAATCACACGATTTGTGGAAGTTGGTGGACAAGGGCTTTGGAAACTCAGAAACGGAACATGATTCCAGAGATGAAGAACAATTGTCTATGAAAAGGATTTTAGTTGAATATCAGAGTGCACAACGAATAAGACTAACAAGAATAATAGAATATTATTAAATAAACGAGAATGCCGAAACGGCTACAAAAAACCTAAGAGACTACATTGTGAATGACTTATTATTCTATAGAGTTACAAAGTACCATATATATAGAAAACTAACATAACCCTAATAGGCAGGGGAATGAAACCCTAATACTAACGGGCTAAGCCCAAAATACCAAACATTAAAATAAATCTAAATAATAATATTTTTCAACACCCCCCGTCAAACTCATGGCGGTACACGACATGAGTTTGCCAACAAGCAGATGTGGACGCAAGCCTCCAAATTCCAATGCCGATGCCAATGCCGATGCCGATGCCAATTTCCAATGCCAAATTCCAATACCATGCCCAATGCAAGAATATGCGGGCAACAAAACCTCAAAACAACCAATTTTTTTTTTCCTTCCTTTCCCTCCCCCCTTTTTTTTTTCCTTCCTTCTTCCTTCCTTTTTTTTTTCTTCTGTGCGAACCAACCAGCAACATCAGCCTTTCTTTTTGTTTTTTTTTTCTTCGCAGGTGTACGGTTGTGGACGGATCCAAATGCAAGGTGGGGCTGGGGAATGCAGAAATCTTAGTGTGATGGAGCATTTTCAAATTTGGGTGTGAGACAAATTCACCGAATTCTTTTTCTTCAAAAACATAATTTTTTTTCCTTTCTTGAAGACTACCAAGGGCAAACTGAAAACCAAACCAGAAAACGTAAAAAATCTACGGATGGAAACTGGAAAGAAATAAAACTGATACGAACAAACAGAAGCATATTAGATCCCGAAGAATCAAACCTGCTCTAATACCAAGTTGAATATCAGAGTGCGCAACGAATAAGACTAACAAGAATAATAGAATATTATTAAATAAACGAGAATGCCGAAATGGCTACAAAAAACCTAAGAGACTACATTGTGAATGACTTATTATTCTATAGAGTTACAAAGTACCATATATATAGAAAACTAACATAACCCTAATAGGTAGGGAAACGAAACCCTACTACTGACGGGCTAAGCCCAAAATACCAAACATTAAAATAAATCTAAATAATAATATTTTCCAACATTTTCAAGTTAAGTGAATGAAGCCAGAGATGCAAAAGCTCTTGGTATCATTCAAGGAGCAGTCTCAGATGAGATTTTTCCTCGAATCTCAAACCTGGAAACCTCCAAGGTTGCGTGGCATGTTCTGCAACAAGAATTCTGCGGTGACAAAAAGAATAGATCAATCAACAAACTATGTTTAAGGAAAGATTTTGAGTATACTAGAATGAATGATGGTGAAACTCTATCCTCTTACTTGACAAGAATCTTGATATTGTGAACCAAATGAAAACCTATGGCGAGGAACTGTCAAGCCAAAGATTAGTGCAAAAGATTCTTATTAATCTGCCTAAATCTTATGATTCCATTGCATCCATTATATAGGAAACTAGGTACCTTGATACTATTGAGGTTCATGAGGTGATTGGAATATTGAAGGGCTATGAGCAGAGATTGCATAGGCACTCAAAAAACTTGGCTAAGAAAGCCTTTGCTAGTCTTGGTGTGAGCCATTGAAAGTAATTATAAGGGTCAGGGGAGCAATTCAAGCTAAAAGAAGGTTTGGAAAGGAAAAAGCAAGAAGTGGGATAACAAGTTCACTCTACAGACAAAACCAGAAACATGTGGTGTTTCTACCAACACCAAGTGTACGATTTGTGATAAACTACACTATGGTGTCTCTTGGTTAAAGGGAAAACCTAAATGTACCAAGTGTGACAGGTTTGAGCTTCTGGAAAAAGATTGCAATCCAAGAGGAATCCAAGTTGTGAACTATGCACATAGGGCAAAAGAAGAAGTAAATGTCTTCTATGCTTGTAGCGTGACAATACTAGACAAGAAGACGGGAACTTGGTATATTGATAGTGAGTGCAGCAATCATATGACAACACATGAATCACGTCAACTCAACATTGACAGAAGCTTCATTTGTAAAGTTAAAATGAGAAATGGCAAATTGTTGAGACTGCTGGAAAAATGAACTTTTGCCATAAAACCTAAGGGTTGAAAAAGGTTTATCAAGGATATAATACTTGTTCCAAGACTTGATGAAAACCTCCCCAATGTAGGACAAATGATTATACATGGTTATTTCCTACTTTTTGGAGACAATATGGTGGAAGCCTTTGATGATGGAAACTCACAGAATCTGTTGACACAAGTGGCGATGACTGGAAATAGAAACTTTAACCTTATGTTAGACTATCATGACTCAATTGCTTTGAAAGCTAATATTATAGAAAACTCTTAGGTATGGCACAAATGACTTGGGTTTCTCAAGCTTCACAGTTTAAAGAGCTTGCAGAAGTTACAACTGGTGAGTAGTTTCTTGAGTTACAAGAAAATGAAGAACCTTGTGAAAGATGTATACTGGGAAAACATCACAGAGACGCTTTTGAAACTGGAAAGGCATGGAATGCTAGTCAACCTCTATAGCTCATACACACTGATGTGTGCGGTCCAATGAAAATATCAACACCAAGTGGAAATAGGTAATCCTGTTATTCATTGATGATTGCACAAGAATGGAATGGGTGAATCTCATGAGGAACATGAAGGAAAAATTTTGTCCTAGCTAAGAACAAGTAAGAACATTTGAATACATATGCAAACTATTAACACTTTAAAGTAGGCATGCATTAAAAAACAATTCATAAAACCCATGACTTTCAAAGCCTAGTATATGGTGAACCAATAAACTCTTTAACAACATTAAAGAGAAGTAAAGATTTAGAGTTTCTTTACCCTTGAAGCTCATCCTTGTTTACACAAGGGATTCACCCAAGTGGAGGGCCTTCAAGTCACCTCCAAGCTTCTTGGATATTCCTTGTGATTTTCCTCCTTTTAGTGCTCCTTTGCTTCTTTGAGGATTTAAGGATTTGTTCTCCAAAACACCAAAAGTTTGATGTCTCTAAGTCTCTTCACCAAGGATGTATCTTGTGAAGATGATATGGATGACTTAGGGAAGAAGAGATTGCTAGATGTCCCTCCCCTAAGTGGCCGACCTCTTTAGAGAAAAATGAGAGAATATGTTTCACCCAATTTCTTCAAGAAAACCCTTTTTCTGAAAATAAAGCTATAAAGTTGCTTTTATACTTCATTACAAGTGAGTGGCAAACTTGTAATTAATCCAAGTTTGCATCATCCACCCTAATGGCCGGCCATATTAATGTTATTGGGCTATTTGCCCATTTTATTTTAGTTGTCATACAACTTCAACATAATGGGCCTTGTGGACCAAAACGGTTTTGGGCCCCGAAACCCAAAACCAACATATAAGCCCAATACGAACATTTCGTATAATTAATTAACTAATTAATTAACCATGACCATTCTTCAATTAAACCATTTAATTGCTTATCCATTTCATTTAATTTCTTCACATACATCCTTACTCGGTGTACGATCCATTAGGTTCCAATTAGCGAGGTAGTGGGCGATTGTTACTCTTAACGATCGATTGTGAATTGAAACCACATTTCAATTCTCCCTTAATGATTAGTGTTTGCTAATCATTAGGGCTTCCACAAACCATGAGTGACACCTAGCAGTATGTCATGGTTAACCAAGCTAAGTAGAAATGGTTGGAGAACCTATCCAGTTACAACTACAATGCAATACGGTCCTTCTCTAATACAATACTCTTAATCACATTGTTTTAGTGATAGTTTGTTTCATGTCTACTATCCAATGTGATACTTATCTATATGATTCCCTTGAATATGATTTGGAACAAACTTCCTAAGTCATATTCATATGCTTTGGCCAAAGACTTTAGAATCATATCTTAGAGTATTCTACTTCCACCATGGAAGGTTAGAGATCCCTTGTTGTGCATTCATATGCCTACATGACTAGATAGCTTGACCCCAACAATACCGTGGACACTCCGATGGAATGCCGTTGACATGATCAAAGATCAAGGACCTAACCATTAGACATCTATGATGCCTCAGGTCAAAGGACTACTTTGCATATTGCAACTTTCGAGTTCTTACATGACATGTATATTCGAACTCTCTTTTGATCGTTGTTCAGTGTACTCGATTACTCTTTCGAGCACCTATGTGTTTGTCTTAGTGTCCAACACCAAATGACTTGAGACTAGTCATACTCAAGCTTGAGTTGACATAACACATACTAACCTTAGCGGATTGTCAATACCCAATTGGCAATCCTATGGCTAGGAACGTTTTAGGAATGAACATAAGAGAATGGTCTCGATAATCTAACTCACTTAGATCACTTGTTTCTTAGATCAAATACATCCCTAGGATTCCTTTATTGCTTAAACACATGATACAATAAATAGTGATTAACAATAAGCTTTACCCTTCATTAAACATATAAAAGTTTAATACATTAAGTATTCCAAAAAGCTATTACATCAAATGAGTGGCTTTGTGGGCATACTTCCAACAGAACAAGAATGAAGTCTTCACTATTTTCAAGAAGTGTAAGGCAATGGTTGAGTTACAAAGTGGTCTTAAGATCAAAAGGCTGAGGAGTGATAGAGGAAATGAATACACTTCACTAGAATTCAAGGAGTTTTGTTAAGAATTGGGATTACAAAAGTAGTCAGTAGTTGCCTATACACCACAACAAAATGGTGTAGTTGAAAGGAAAAAAAGGAATGTGGTTGAAAAGGCCAAGTCCATGTTACATGACAAGAAAATGCTACTTTCCTTTTGGGGTGTACAAGAAAATGGCCATTTGGATCTCATCCAAATCCTCTTTTTGAGGATCCTAGAGATCCTCATATCCTACTCATTCATCATAGATCGTGCGGCCAAAAATCATTTTGAAATTTTTTATTTGAAATTAAATACAAACAGTACCAAACAAAAGTTGTCCGCATGATGTACGATGAACAGATAGGACATGAGGATCCTGGGATCCCCACAAGAAAGATCCATAGAGGATCCAAATCCCATGTTGAAAAGGTTGATAAGATATTTCATATATTATCGCCCTACTATTAGGGCAAAGGTGTTATTGACATTCCCTCATTGGCTATCTGTTGGCCTAAAGGTGACCATTTCAATCCACAAACTTCCTGTTGGTGACCCGCATAGATTCCAACAATGGGGGAATCTCAGTCGTACATCACTGTTAATAATTCTACCGTTCAATCCTCGTGTAGTTAAGATGTGCTTATTCTGGGCCAAGGAAAGTACTCTTGTTTGGTGCCCGCTTCTATGTTATTCATTTAGTTGGGATTAAATCCCATAACTAGACGTAAGAATTGTTCAAACCAATGACAATATGCTGCTCATCAAGAGCCTAGCTGATGCGTGTAATTGGACCCTCTTCATCATTGGTAGGATTTTTACCATCTACAAAAGTAGGGTTAAAAACACTTAAAAATACATGCAAGAGAACAAGGTAATTGTAGTATAAACGAGTAAAACAAGATCGTTCTCCACATAGATTATTTAAAACAATTTATGTAAAACCAAATCTTAATTAATTATTTAAAACAAAGTTTTGAAAACGGTTGATATTGTTACTTAAGTTATTAAAAAAGTAAAGATTACACATAGAGTATACTTTTAATACTTAATTATATATTGAGACAACATTTTTTTTAAATTTCAAGGAGAGACAAAAGTTTACACATGTGAAAAATGACATCATGGCCTATTTTTCTCTAGAGTGTAAGTTACAATATTACCCTTTATAGCGGAAAAGTCTTTCTCACACTAATATCTCTTCAATCGTTGCTCTTTCTCTCTTCAAGAAATATTGGTTCCATTTAATTATTCAAATGAACTTGTGGAGCTACCCCTACCCAGTTTACCTTCCCATTCCCATTCCTAGTTGGACAATTAAAGTTCGTATCCAGTTTTAATTATTTGTTAGACGGGTATAATTCCCTTCTTTTTTCCCTTTTCAAGTTCAATGTGCCTTGAAATTAGATTGAAGGATGTTATTGCTACTTTATAGTATATGATATTCAAATCAAACACGATTTATCACAGATAACCTTCTATTGACCAATTTAAGATGAGTTTCAAATCAAACAAATTCTGAGTTAGAAGACCTTTGCCTTGCTTCTCTCCCCCAAAATTCAATTGTTTTATTTCAACCTCTGTTAATGAAAAAACATTCTATCAAAAATTCGAATTTGTAAAGTGAAAAAAATTATACAAGAATTGGATTTTGCAAATGGAAATTTATCATACACACCTACAACTTAATGAACCAAAAGAGGAATTAGTGAAATTTTGTAAACATTGTCATTTATAAAAACGAATGGAACTGATTCTACAAAAATGGTCAAAAAACGGTTTGAACTTCTGCAAAAATTGTCAAAGTTGGGTATTGATTATGCAAAAATGGTCAAAGATGGGCACTAGTTCTACAAAAAGGATCAAGGATGAGTTGAATTGATTATGCAAAAATGATCGAGGACGGCTTGAACTGATTCAACAGAAATGTTGAACAGGACGGGTTAAATTGATTCTACAAAAACGGTCGACAACAGGATAAACTGATTCTGCAAAAATGTTGAACCAATTCTGCAAAAATGGTCAAGGACGAGTTGAATTAGTTCAGCAAAAATTGTCGAGGACGAGTTGAACTAATTTTGCAAAAATTGTCGAGGACGGGTTGAACTGATTTTGTAAAAAGGGTCAAAGATGAGTTGAACCAATTCTGCAAAAATGGTTAAGGAAGGGTTGAACTAATTTTGCAAAAATGGTCAAGGACGGGTTGAATTTATTATGTAAAAACAGTCGAAGATAGGTTAAACTGATTCTGCAAAAACGGTCGAGGACTAATTGAACTAATTCTATAAAAATGATTGACGGCGGATTGAACTAATTTTGCAAAAATGGACGAGGATAGGTTGAATTGATTATGCAAAAATGGTCGATGAAGGATTGAACTGATTTTGCAAAAATGGTGTAGGATGGGTTGAACTAATTCTAGTAATAAAGGATACAAACTGATTATGCATATAGTTTTAAAACTGGTTCTACAGAAATAGTTGAGGATGGGTTGAGCTTATGACACAATAATTTTGTTGAAGTTGTGAGGGGTGAGTTCTATTAACAGCCATAAAGCCTTAGGGGTCCAATTTTTGGGCTGGGCTTTATTTGTTTTCATGTTTTTGTCTTTCTTTGACATGCTTAATGACACACCTCGACCCAGAATGTCCACTAGGACTCTGAATCGAGTTGTGCTGGCCGACATCCAAAACATTCTAACAATTCACGCACCGGCTAAGGCACGGCCACACGCGCCATCACGCACAGGCACGTGCCTGGTACACCAAACATAATTTTCCCTAACAACCGTGCGAGCGTGGTCAGGGCCTAAAGTAGACAATATCGTGCTACGGTGGAGTCGAGCCCGGGATGTGGTGGGGGCCCAGGCCGGGATGTGGCAGTTAAAAACTAGTGAAGTTCCTTGAAATATAGTAAAAGTTTTTCTCTATATATAAAGCTCCTTATTAAAAATGAATTTAAAATAAAAACAATTAAATAAATTGCCAAAGTAAGGAAAACAAAATGAAACATTTTAAAAAATATCAATTTGTAAATGAATAGGTTCCCTTGTCACCTTAACAATCCTGCATAGTTCTCTCAATTTACTTATGAATTATCCATGCATATCTTCAAGGTTTGATTTTCCTAAAATGTTATACTAACTCCAACCTAGAACGTATATCAAATATGCAATGCGTCCAGACGTTTGGATCGAAAGTGAACTTGAATGACTCGTTAAGCTTTATGAAAACCCTTCGAACAACCATGCAATCCTCAATATGTGGTGTTCATCCTAAGTAAAATTACAATTATTAACCACAAGAGGCCATCACCAATTTTAGGGAACCTTCAGACTAAAATTGCATCAAATTACTTTTCTAAACATCCTAATGAGCGCGAATCACTAAGACATTTAGATAACTTAAACACATTGATTATTAATTCAAAACGTACATGCATAATATCATAAGTAAATTGAAAAGAAATTACATGATCATGGCCTCGGGCTAGCCAAAGAAATTAGTTACGACCAATCATAAAACAGAATATTATTAAGAACATGGATAAGAAGCACCTTGTAAAATAAGTTTGAATCGTAAAAGCTCCCTAAGCGGAATTCTCCAAATTAGTGCGTAGAGAACCCTAATGGCTAAATAACCTTATTTATACTACTACATAATAAAATCCTACCTAGAAAAGGTCTTAGAATAAAGCTAGGAAACATAATAAAATAATAGACTAGCAAATAAAAGGTTTCCTATTTAAATTGATATTTGAACTGTAGAGAAAATCAAACTTTTGACCGACCAAATCAACTTTGATTTAGTCCCAAAATGTCTCGTTTGAAAGTGTAAGACATCTCCAAAAAATTCTCAGAAGGAACCTTCTTCAAAAAATGCCATTTTGACCTCCAAATACCCAAAATGTCCAAAAACATCAACTTGGGAAAGCTGCGCGGTGGGCCTTTATTTTATTGCCACTGTCAAACAGCTTGGAATTAAATTCTGGAATTTGATAAAATCATTTGGAAGACTCATGAACCTACTCCAATTAGAATTACTCCAAAATTCTTTCGTTTGATCATTTTATGGTCAAAATATATTCACATGTTATGTAATTGAAATATAGAACAAGTATGAAAATTCAACCAAAATAACCAATAAACTATGTCTAAGAATAGGGCAAAATATAAAGTATAATATCGACTCATCAGTCATCAACTATGGCGAGCTTTTGGACAAACCTGTTCGAAGAATTGGATAGGTACACAATGTTTACAAGAGCAATTGCAACAATGTTGCTACTGCTCGAGTCTAGTAAATTTAAGTAGAAGTCGTCCACAATATCATGAGCATACATTCTCTTCTCCAAACCTCAAGAAATATGTCGATGGGGCTTGGTAGATTTGATCATTTGGACTCATGAAAAAGGGCTAAAGGAATCTCTTCGGAATAACTTCAACTGGGGAAGGGGGCTCTCATTGAAACTAAGCCCTATTCTTAGGTTAAGCAAAAGACAATCTAACAGGAGAAGGATCACAGTGCACAAATTTAGTTTTCAGCATACATGGGTTCTTCGAGTGGGAGTTCTTCAGGTTAGTGTACTACAATCTTTATATGAATCAAGGTTTTGAGTTTTTGCTAGGTTGTGATTCTTGTAACTTAATGTAGATTGTGGTTTTAATGTTTATATGTGGTATTAGAGCCATAAGTTTAAGTTCTTAAATTCAATCTACAAAAATCAGAATAATCATACATATAAAATAAAATAAAATAAAATCCTTCAATCATTAGGTTTCGAAACTGGTTCTGGGTTTTTTATTTGGACAATAGGATTTTTACCGAAACGATGCATTTTAATATAAAAGGGTTATTTAAATTTTTGATCATTGGAACTCAAAATTTGTTATGCTTTGGGATTTTGTGGGTTGGGGAAAACCTTTTCCTCTTCTTCGGTTTAGTGTTTTGGGCAATCTGAGGGTTTTTCGAAAACTATTTGACTTGTTGAATATTCAATATCTATCCAAATTTCTTTTGCTGCCAGGTGTCGATACACATCAATTAAAAGGTATGTGATCTAAAAGCTAGATTGGAAACATGAAGTTCTTGTTTACTTATTGCTTGATTTATGTAATGATTCTTAATTCTATCAGTAACAATAGATCAATATGAGTGATATCATACTTAATTTTGCATAAAACTTGGAAAATGCAAGTTATCGAATCTTGTAAGTAGATAATGGTTCGAATTTTCATGAGATTATTGCTTGTTCTTAAATTATCAATATTTGTCAACTGTGAACTGTTTATCGTGAAACTTTTCATCCTATATGTGCTTATCAACTATTTGTTGTTAAGATTGTGTGTGTGGATATTAGTTTGGATATGGTGGTGTGCAATAGACTAAGAATTGAAATTAGGACTTTAATAGGTTTAAATTCTGATTTCATTGTTCTTTAGTCTCTGCAATATCGACAAAGACATTAAATTTAGCCAGCATTCCAATTCTCACTGGTAGGAACAATTACAAGAAGTGGATGAGGGATAACAATTTGTTATTAATTCTCAATGAGTTTGATATAGTAATTGACAACCCTAAGCCAGTTAACATTGATCAAAGTACCAAGGCTGTGAAGTAGGATCATGAGAGATACACAAGGGCTAATAGGGTTGCACTCTCTATGTCAGAAAGTGGGATGATTGACACAATCAGAGAAGGAATCAAGAAACCTAAATTAATTGTGGACTACTTGAAAGCAATAGAGAAGAAGTTTAAAGAGTTAGAGAAGGCTGAAGTGAGTCAATACAAGTCCATGCTTACAACCTACAAGATTGAGGAGGCTACTGGATCTATCAGGGCTCAAATCATGAAGATGACAGATGCCGCAAAAAAGATAAATTCCATGGATATGAATATTGGTGAGAAGCAACCGGTCTTTATGATTCTCCAAGCACTCCCTTCTAAGTACAGACAACTAAAAGTATCCTACAGTAAACAAGATAAGAGTTGGGATATTGATGAACTGATTGCACAATGTATGCAAGAAGAAACTCGATAGAAGCAAAAGAAGGGCAAATAGATTGAGGAAGTCAATTTTGTGCAACATAGAAAGAAGAAGAAAACTTTCAACAATGGAGGCTCTTCATGTAGTGGGGAGGAAAGTACATTGGCAGGTACACTAAGTCAGGGCAACAAAAGGGGTATTTTGCACTCTATTTGGTGAAGAATGGAACAGTAGCACAATACACAACACCTGAAACAACTCAATAGAATGGAGTCTCAGGGAGAAGGAATATGTCTCTCATTGGCATGGTTAGAAGAATGATGACAAGATCCAAGCCATCAGGGTTATTATTGGGAGAAGCTTCGAAAACTGCAAATTATATACTGAATAACATTCCAAGAAAAGTTGTTTCTTCAACAGCATTTGATTTATGGCATGGTAGAGTACCTAATTTTGGGTATTTTCATGTTTGGAGTTGCAAAGCTAAAGCTAGGTTCTGCAATCCTAGTGAAAGAAAACTAGATCCAAGAACACAATCCTTTTAGTTTATTGGTTACCCTTAGAAGTCAAAAGGATATAGATTCTATATTCCTTAAGGTCACACTCGAATTCAAGAGACACAAAATGCTGTGTTCTTAGAAGATCAAGATATCTCAGACTTATGTAGGGAAAATTTTGTTTTTGAAGAGATTGACCAGATTCATAAACATCCTTTACAAGTTGACTACAATCCAATCTTGTTGTTTCCTCAGCCAATGTCCACTTGCATAAAAGATTGACTGCTGCAATGGATTCTGATCTTGGCAACACTATGGAAAATAAGCAATCTGCTACAATCATAGATACGGTCACATAATTGAATTAATAAGGACCAATGGAAGTTCCACCTCAATTTGAGCTAAGAAATCAGCTAGAATTCGAAAAACAACTGTTGTCAATGACTATGTTTGTTTACAAGAAGTTGAATCTAATATTGGTGATGTTGATGACTCGCTTACATACACTCATGCCATAGAGATTTCTGAATCAGTCTTATGGCAAAATACAATGAAGGATGAATTGGATTCAATGTTCAAAAACAATGTTTAGACATTGGTGGAATCTAATTCTCATATTAAACCTATAGCTTGCAAGTGGGAGTATAAAACTAAGAGGGATGCTCTTGGTGGAATTGATAGATACAAAGCAAGACTAGTTGTCAAAGGATTTACTCAGAGAGAAGGCATTGACTACAATGATACTTGCTCACTGATTTCTTCTAAAGATTCAATGAGGGTTGTTTTGTCTTTGGCTGTACATTTTGATTTGGAGCTACATCAAATGGATGTGAAGACAACTTTTCTCAATGGAGACTTAGAAGAGTATTTATATGAAGCAACCAACTGGATTTGTTGAAAGAGGGAAAAATATGGTATGCAAGCTTAATAAATCCATATATGGCTTAAAACAGGCTTCAAGGCAATGGTATTTAAAGTTTGATCAAATTGTTTCTTCACAAGGTTTTGTAAAAATCAAATTAGATGACTGCATATACATTAAGTTTACCGGATAAAAATTCATTTTTCTGGTGCTTTATGTTAATGATATTCTTCTTGCTAGTTCATGTCAACAGTTGCTGTAAAGTACCAAAAGAATGCTAAGTGAGAATTTTTAGATGATGGACCTTGGTGAAGCTCACAATGTGCTAGGAATCGAAATTGTTCATGATAGACAAAGGAGACTTCTTGGCTTATCTCAAAAAGACTATATTGATAGAGTGCTACTCAGGTTCAATATTGAAAGTTGTAACAATGGTCAAGTACCAATTAACAAGGGAGATAAGTTTTCAAGAGATCATGCCCAAAGACTGATTTAGAAGTGAAGAAGATACAGTCTAAACCTTATGCTTCCCTGGTTGGAAGTCTTTTGTATGCAACTATTTGTACAAGACTAGATATTGGCATGATTGTAGGCATGTTAGGTAGGTTTCAATCAAATACAGGAAAAGCACAGTAGGTAGCTGCTAAAAAGGTTTTGAGATAGCTGCAGAGAACTAAGGATTATATGTTGGTTTATGGAAAAAGTGATTCTCTGGAGCTTGTGGGATACCTTAACTCGGATTCGACAAGAGATATGGATGATAAAAAGTCTACATGGGGTTATATCTTCATGCAATAGAGGTGCAGTCTTATGGAAAAGTGCAAAACAAATTGTCATTGCTACATCTACTATGGAGGCTGAATTTGTAGCTTGTATTTAAGTGTGATTGTGTAAATCCTATATTAGATTTGATACTAGTTATTCTGCCCTATCAGGGCTTGTATTCCTTGGAGGAGAATGATAATGATTCTTCCCTCCCTTATTACTATAAATAACGGCACTGCATAGGGGGAATAAAACATCTCCCTACAAACACATACCTCTCCCTATTTTCTCTCTCTCAGTCGTGCCCCTTCTCTCCCTTGTCAGATTAAAATAAGCCACAACACGTTATCAACATGCTCCTACCGCTGCGCTTAGGAATTTGACGTGGAAGTTTTCTGCGTCAAACCAATTCATCAATATCATCACACAATCAGGTTCTTCAAACACAAACCTGTTCATTAATTATAGATATTTTTGCAGCCCTGATAGCATGAACATTCACCATAATGCATTACCCAACTTTACGATTTTCAAATTTTAGATTCTATATAAATTGTGTATTCATTATATCTATAATTGTTGAATTATGTGAATTGATTTTGCCATGAATTGGATCATATATATATCCATGCATTGAATTATATATTGAATATACATGAAATTATATTGAATTATAATATGGAAATCAAGAAAAAATTGAAAAAAATTTCTAGGGTTTGTCGAAACCCAACCTAAGCTTACGCGAGCCTTTTGAGCCACAATAAGTTGGAGCAAAAACCCCATGCTCCAACTGAGAAGATGATGCCATTTTTGGCATCGAACACACAACCCAGCGCTACTTGCAATTGGCCATGACCACCCTGCTGTTTTCCCTAGGAAATCACGACATGCAGCCGTGTTTTTAGGACCCAACCATAGTAGGTAACAATGGGTTTCGTAATTAATTCGATGAACATCGTTGAATTTTTGAAGGATTCTACAAATCCACACGACTTCTCAAACTGCCTCCCCTGATGTCGACTCTTAGTTTTTTGTCCAAAATTAGGGTTACAGTCGAACCCCAGTGCATCGCCGTGCCGTAACCCACCAAGGGAAGTCGCCTGAAGCAGAGTCGAAGATTTTTCCAATTCGAATCCCACACCCAATGCCGCTGAGGTGTTTTGGGTTTCTCGACCCAAGCCCTAGTGGGCCTTGGACCCTCTGGCCTACTTCGCACATAACCCACACTTTAATTTTGGCCTAAAGTCCAAATAATTAATGCAATTATAATTCTAGACCTGAAGATCTATTTACATATTTTCTTGCTGCAAATTTATGTATATATATTTGTGTTTGTCTATAGGAACATATGAACCTCAAGTTTATAATTATTTCAAAACCCGAACTTTCTAGAAACATGCCTTTTTTGAAAACCTGAAGTTTTCATTAAAAACATCGCCCATGAAAACCCAAAGTTTTTTCATGTAAATTTAAACCAATAAATGTCTATTAGAACCTCAATGTCCTACTCCTATGTGAATGGATGGGTTTTTCACCATTACACTATCCCCATTCATGTCTATTTATTTTGTGATAGGGACATGTCGAATTGGAATAAACTCAACTTTACAGCTTTAGAGGTCTCTGGAAGAAACTAACTCAAGTGGGTCCAAAATGTAAGACTCCACCTCACCACAAAGAATTTGCTTCTTGCCATTAAAGATGAGATGGACAACCCGGTTGGTGAAGTTAAAAAGGCCACTACCATGATCTCCATCTGAAGACACATTCATGATGCACTGCAAACCGAGTACCTTGTTGAAGAAGATCCGCTAAAATTTTGGGTTGCTTTGGTTGATCGCTTTGATCTCCAAAAGGAAATCTTCTTGCCTAAAGTAAGACATGACTGGCAGCATCTACGCTTGGAAGACTTTAAGTCTGTGAATGAAATTAATTCTGAAGTTTATCGAATCCGAACACTTCTTAAGTTCTGTAACGAGAACTTGACCGAAGAGGATCTCCTGGAGATGACTTATTCAACCTATTCGCCACCAATATTGTCCAGGAACAATAATATAGCTCTCAAAAGTTCACCAAGTTTTCAGATTTGGTCTCTATTTTACTTCCACCTAGGGGCCAAACCCTGCCTTGTTATATGGTTTAAGTTTGAACAATTTTTCCTTTAGGTTTGGATTATTTGTTGGTGATTTCTTTTTGGATATTAAGTTTTGTATTTACCATCGTTGAATATTTAAATTATTTTGAATGGATACTTGTTTTTAGAACTTTTATGCATGTGACCGATTCAAATTAATTTTTATTTGTAGGTATGCATAGTGGGAAAGTTAGTTGTCTGGCAGATAGTGCAATCACACTCAACCTGTTCACCATTTTACGTGAACGCATATATTTCACTAACTTCATACCTAAGAATGCACCTCTGACAACCCTCTCAAGCTCATCCAATCTGATCGAAGGATACAGTAAGGCATGTACAATGTTGTCCAATGCTATAATCTTGACCATTGATGAGGCACTCTATTATCCACGTTCTGAATGAATGTTGTTGAGTTTCAAGGACATTAGAGATAATAATTACCATGCTGAAACCTATGTAGAAAATGGAGTTGAATTTCTATGCATCACTTTGAAGGAAGATTTTGTGAAAACATGTTCATTTGAGCAACATCTATAAGCATACAATTAACAATTAAAGGCGGAATCATGCTAGCATGCACTCAAAAGCAAAACATTACCCATGAAATTCAAAGCCTAGTAGATTGGTGAACCAAGACTCAACTCAAAACAAAGTGAGTTGAAAAATTTATACCTTTGTAGATTCCTCTTTGCATAAGCAAAGGCTAATCACCCAAAGAGAGGGCCGTCATTCCTTGCTTCTTAGATCCATGGATTTGGATGGAAGAATAGATTCTCCAAGTTCCCAAAATTGAGAACCTCTAAGTTTCCACACCAAGGTTAGATTGGAGAAGAAATGAGTGACCTTGGAGGAGTGGGATTGCTAGCTAATCCCTCCAAGGGGGCCGGCCTCCTAGAGAGAAAAGGAGAGACATGTTCTCTCCAATTTTCTCCAAAAGAACCCCATTTTTTTGAATTTAGGCTATAAAGTCCTTTATATAGTCCCTTCAAATAAGTGACCTAAAGAACCATAAGGCCATTCTTCTAACATGGCTGGCCACTTTAAGGGATTTGGGCTTTTGGGCCCTTGTGAATCTTTATTCATTAAGTTGTCATACAACTTAAGTCCATGGGCTTTGACGTTCGAAGCCCATTGGGCCTTAAGGTCCAAAACTATCCCGAGGTCTTTAACGAACTTATTCGTTTGATTAATTAACATATTAATTAATCCTTGCCATCAATAATTAAACCATTTAATTATTCTTACTCATCTCCATTGTTTCTTCAATCACCACCTTACACGGTGTACGATCCATTAGGTTCCTTTTAGCGAGGCAGTGGGCGATTAAAACCATTTCAAATCGATTGTGAATTGAAACTTACTTTCAATTATCCCTTTAGTGATTTCACACGTTTAGGGCTTCCACAAACCATGAGTGACACCTTGCAGCATATCATGGTTACCCAAACTAATCAGAAGAGGTGGAGAACCTATTCAGTTTAGGATTACAAATGCAATACGGTCTTTCTCTAATACAATACTCTTGACCACATTGTTTGGTTTGATAGTTTATTCATGTCTACTATCCAATGTGATTCGTTTACTTATATGATTACCTTGAATGAGATTTGGAATGACTTCCTAAATCTCATTCATACTCTGATCAGAGATTCTTAATCATATCATAGAGTATTCTCCCTCAAACAGTTTGAAGGTTAGAGATCCCTTGTTGCGCATTCACTTGCCTCCATGGCTAAGTGGCTTAACCCCAACTATGTTGTGAACACCCTCCTTTTGAAGTGACTTTTGACATAATCAAAGATCAAGGACTTAACCACAAGACAACTATGATGCCTCAGGTCAAAGGACTACTTTGCATTATTCCAACCATGAGTTCTCATGTGACATGAATATGAGAACTCTTCGTTGATCGTGTTCAGTGAACTCATTCTCTATTGAGCACTTACGTACTTGTCTTGATGTCACACACACCAATGACTCGAGACTAGTCACTCTCCCTGAGAGAAGACACAACACATACTGATCTTAACGGACTGTCAATGCCCAATTGGCAATCCTATGATCAGGAACGTTTAGGATGTGTCTACGAAAGAATGGTCTCATGAATCTAACTTCTTTAGATTGCATTCTCCCAATCACATATTCCTTGGACTTATCGTTTAAGCATATAACATTTATATTAGACGGCTTAAACAATAATCTTTGCCCTTTATATTTAAACTACATTAGTTTAACTTTGTGAAATGTCCGTAAAGTATCATCATATGATTGGTTTTAGGGCACATTTCCAACACACTTCCTACAAATATATCCAAAAACGTATTCTAGAGAATATGGTGCATATCTTGAGCGGTCTATATACTACAACCATACGCCTTATAAAGAGCCCACTATGTGGTTGTCCCTACCTCACAGACTGTGCACAAAATTACACTTTGGCATGATCGTCTGAGACACCCTGGACGACTAACGATGCGCCGTATCCTCAAATCATCACACATGCATCCACTAACTTCAAGTTTAGGTTTGATTCAAGGAATCGCATGTCAAACCTGCTCCATGGGAAAGCTTATTATTAAGTCTTCTTATGAAAAGATTCATTCGAATCTTCCTACTTTTCTACAAAGGATTCAAAGGGACATTTGTGCCAAGCTCTTGATTGTTGCTTGGGGTCATGCAATATTGCACATAGCCATGTTGATCCGCCTGAGGCATGTTGCAACCCAACCATATAACACCATTTAGTTAGTTATTGGATACGAATCCAACATATCACATTTGCGCATTTTTTGTTGTGTGGTGTATGTGCCGATTTCGCCGCCCTTACCTAAAAAATGGGGCTTCAGCGAAGGATGGGAATCTATGTCGGATATGATTCTCCTTGAATTATACATTACTTAGAACCTTTGATAGACGATCTATTTATAGCTCGTTACGTGGATTGTCACTTTTATGAGACCGTCTTTCCGTCGTTAGGGGGAGATACGAACGTCACCATTCCTGAAGAATGACACTATTCATGTACAACTCTAACTTTGTCTTATTTAGTTCCCCGCACTGCTCAATTTGAAACTAAATTGCATGGCATATTAGATCTCTGGAGCATAGCTCAGAGGACGCCAAATGCTTTCACAGATTTAACGTGAGTGACAAGATCATATATTCCAGCTACAAATGTGCCTATAAAGATGGATGTACCCAATGTACGATGGACTTATGTCCTTGAGGCCTGGGACGCCAATTTGGCTGATCCACGTACATTAACGGCTAGCCAATCTTCTGCCTTTACACAAAAGCTTGGCAGACCACTTTGTTCAAAAGATTCACATTTTCAGAAGAGGAAACCCACGACACAGGCCCCTGTTGAGCCTATTGTGAATCCGATTGTCGCTTACTCATTTTATCCAACTCATGAGAAAATTATAGGTTACTAAAGTGTCCTTGAAAAGATGAATCCACATCCTGAGAATTGTGAGATTTTGGTCCATTATACTAGCTTAGATGATGTTTAGTGCAGAAATGAGATGATCATCGACGATGCATTAGCATATGCAGTAGCTACTAGGATCATGTTGAACGATGACATTGAACCTCGTTCTGTTAATGAATGTTGATGTAGAACTAATTCGTCAAATTGGAAACAAACAATCCAAGTCGAACTCAATTCGCAATATGAAATGTAAGGTGTTTGGGCATGTAGCTCTTACTCCTCCACATGTGTAGCCTGTTGGCTACAAGTGGATTTTCGTTCAGAAGTGTAATGAGAAGAATGAAATTGTGCATTTCAAAGCTCGTCTTGTTGTGCAAGGCTTCTCACAATGCCTCGGGATTGATTAACAAAACTTATTCACCCATTATGGATGTGATTACTTTTTGCTACCTTATCAGTTTGATAGTTTCCGAAAAACTGATTATGCAGCTGATGGACGTAGTAACTGCGTATCTCAATGGGGATCTTGGTACGAAAATTTATATGAAAGTTCCCAAAGGACTTACATTGACTGGATCAAATATTTCAAAACCCTAAAACACACTCTCAATTTGGGTGAGGCGTTCACTCTACGGTTTGAAGCAATCCGAAATAATGTGGTATAATCATCTGAGTGAGTATTTGACTATCAAGGATATGTGTACAACGAACTATCCCCTTGCATGTTCATTAAGAAGTCACATTTCGATTTTGCGAGTCATGCAGTTTATGTCGACGACATGAACCTCGTCGGAACTCCTAAAGAGCTCGAGAGAACTGTCGCACACTTTAAGTCAGAATTTGAGATGAAATATCTAGCAAAGACTCGATAATTTCTCGGTCTCGAGATAGAGCACCATTCAGATGGAATCTTAGTACATCAATCAAACTATGCCCAGAAGGTGTTGTGTCGCTTTAACAAGGATAAAGTGAAGGCTTCGAGTACTCCTTTGGCCGTTCGATCGTTAGATGCAAAACGAAATCCCTTCTGTTTGAAGGTGGATGATGAAGAGATTTCGGAACCCAAAGTTCCTTATCTAAGTGCGGTAGGCACTTTATTGTACTTAGCTCAATGCACTAGACCTGACATCTCCTTCGCTGTTAATGTTTTGACAAGATATAGAAATGCACCGACGCACAGATACTAGACTGGTGTTAAAGACATCTTTTGTTACCTTAAGGGTACTACATATATGGGCCTGTTTTATCCCTATAGATCCATGAGTGAGGCCACACCCCCTTACCACGAGTCAATTCCAGTCTTGTTCGTTATGCCGACGCATGATATTTATATGATCGGCTTTAGGCATTCTCTCAAATGGGTTTTGTCTTTACCATTGGAGGCACCACGATATCTTGACGGTCAACTAAACAGATGATAGTTGCCACTTTGTCTAACCATGCTGAAGTTCTGACCTTACACGAAGCAACTCGGGAATGCTTCTGCCTAAGAGCAGTTATCGGCCATATTCGAAGCTCCTGCAGTCTTTATCCCGTCATTAATATCCCGACGACGATTTATGAAGATAACGTAGCATGCATCAAATAGTTCAAGAAATGTTACATCAAAGGAGACAACACCAAGCACATTACGCTGAAGTTCTTCTTCTCACATCAACAACAAGAACATCAAAAGATTAAAGTCACACAATTCGTTCACAAGATAATCTGACCAATCTCTTCACCAAATCACTACTGAAGGCGAAGTTTCAAAAGCTTGTTCAAGGAATTGGCATGCATTAACTTTCTGAGTTATAATATTGCTAGTTCTCTTTGGAATTATGTGAAACTCAGAGGAAGTATTGATCACTCATATATTTCATGCATTTATACCATCAATTTCTAAAGTCTTTGTGATGTTTTTGTGTTAAAATTGTGGCATTTTATTTTACTTTGTGTTAATGTGCAGTTAAATTTGTTTTAGGATAAATTTCAAGCAAAAATGGGGGAGACACTGAGCAACAGAAAATAAATGGGACAGAAAGTGAAAGACACGGCATAAAAGAAAAGAAAGCAGGGAGTGGGGGACACGGACAACACAAGCAGAGAAAGAAAAATAGAAAATAAAGAAGTGGGAGGACACGGACTGAGTGGAAGAATAAAAGAAAGAGCAGTGGGAAGGCAGAAAAATAGAAAAAGAGACACGGACTGGTGGCAAAAAGAAAGAAAAGAAGAATAAGTAGTGCGGGACAGCAAAAAAAAAGGAAGTGAGAGAAGCAGGAGAGTTGACGTGAGAGAGAGAGAGCACAAAGGACAGACGGACAGAAATAGGCAGAGAAGGACAGACGGAAAACAGGAGGAAGCCAGTGCGCAAGAAGCACACGGCACAGAAGCAGAAACAAGCAGAGCACAGAAGCAGAGACGCAGAAAACTGTGCGGAGAAAGAAAAAATAAGACGAGGCACAGAGAGCAAAGCTTCACTCTATTTTCTTGGTTTTATCTTCTCAAACCCATGTTTTACTTTTGGTTTAATATGTGAATTATGTGTAACTAAATTTTAAGTAGTTAGGGGCTGTTTTGAAGCCCCGAATATGATTGTAAGTTTGTTGTGATATTTTGTTTAAATGACTTTTATGAAAGGATGAAAATTGTTTCACTACTTATGTCATTGATAAATTCTTTATGTGTTTCTATGGATGCATACATAGTGAGCATATCTAGGATTTTAATTATATGAATATATGTTTACCTGCCCTTGTTGAATGAGGACCTACATATGTTCTAGAGTAGCACTTGTTAATTGTGGTTAACATGTGAACCGATTTCTAGGATAAGTAAGACAACGCACTTACGATGCCTTGTGATGACTCAAACTCTTTTTATTCTTAATGATTTCTACTTGTTAAATCTATGAACACGCCATTCTAGATTGCATGTTAGGAACTAAGTTAAGTTGAAAACGCCATTCGCTTAACATACTACGTAAGAAAGAGTAATAGGTTGTGTTCTAACATTGAGCCAACTTGAGCATCTTCATCCGGAAATAAAAGGAATTTGAATGAAACATAACATGTTTGCATGATTATTTGGTGGTGGATAACAATTCCCCCTAACTCGTTTTCTTAACTTGTGAATTAAAATCTATTGGTATTATTTAAAACTTGTTGAGGTCCTGTTTTGTCCGATTTAATTTAAATAGCTAATAAACTCCAAAAATCCCAAACATTTGTGTGAGCATAGCTTGGTGTGTCTAGTTTATGGATATAACATTTCGTTGCATTTGGATAAGTGTAAGTTAGTCTAATAATTATTGTTCAGTGGCTGGTCAGTGGAGACATCCACCCCGTTTTTGTGACATTTTAAGTATTTTGATAAAACAATCTTCTGCGGGAAAGACCCTTATTTTCATATGCTACAATCGACAAATTTTAGTGTTAATAAGGAAAATTAATAGGATATTTGTGTGCTACTTTGTGGTGTGTTTTTTTATGCCTACCAAATTTTGGCGCCGTTGCCGGGGAAGACACGCAGCAGACGCAGAGAAGTGAGGACAGCAGGCGCAGGGTGCACAAGGAGAGACTGATGGAAGTAGCAGAGCACAGAGAAGCCCAGAACGAAAAGAGTTTGAGTCATCACAAGGCATGGTAAGTACTGGCGTTGTCTTACTTATCCTAGAAATCGGTTCACATGTTAACCACAATTAACAAGTGCTACTCTAGAACATTTGTAGGTCCTCATGCAACAAGGGCAGGTAAACATATATTCATAGCATTAAAATCCTAGATATGCTCACTATGTATGCATCCATAGAAACACATAAAGAATTTATCAATGATATAAGTAGTGAAACAATTTTCATCCTTTCATAAAAGTCATTCAAACAAAATATTACAACAAACTTACAATCATATTCGGGGCTTCAAAACATCCCCTAACTACTAAAAATTAGTTACACATTATTCTCAAATTAAACCAAAAGTAAAACATGGGTTTGAGAAGATAAAACCCTTTTCTTCTGTCGCTCTCTGCCCTCTCCCGTCAGTCTCTCCTATTTTTTTCTGTTTTCTTTTTCTGTTCTGCCTTCCCTGCCTCTGCTGCGCCTCTCTCTTCTGTCAGTCTTTTTCCGCACAGTTTTCTGTGCTTCTCTGTGCTCTGCTGCTTCTGTCAGTCTCTCCTTGCGCACCCTTCGCCTGTTGTCCTCTCTTCTCTGCGTTTGCTGCGTGTCTTCCCTCTGCGTTCGCTTTTCTTTTTTTATGCTTTCTCCCTGTCCTTCTCCCTGTCGTTGTTTTAAGACAAGGAGAAATAGAGCAATCAGCCAACACTTGGTATCAATCTTCCGATCTGGACCCGACTGCCTGGAACCCCTTCCTGATTGCTTACCTAGCCTTGCTCTCGAGTACTCATCTTCATCATCTTGTGTTTCCTCTTCGTCTACCACATCTGCCTGGGGGACAGATAAGGGAAGTGAAAATGATACCTCGAAGCATGTGGAGACAATTCAGCTAGGGACAAGGAGAAAGAAAGCAAGAGGTGGGCACTTGGAAAGATTGAAGAAAGAAACAGACCAATACCTCTACCTCGTGCCTGACCGCCGTGCAGAAGAAACAAGCAGAGAAGAATGCAGACTGCACAATTCAGAGTTCCTTGGTTTCAAATCAGACTCCGAGATTCGCCTACACAAATTGGTGTGTTCTTTCCTTTTCTTTATGTGTCTTTATTTCATTTTATATTTCTTTCCTTCCATTTTTATGTCTTATTGTTCAAAAATTCCTTTCATTATAATTGGGGGTGGAAATATATTTCGTTAGTTTATTTCTCTATTAAAAAAAAACAATTTGCATTTTTATTGTTGTTTGTAGCTACTTCTCAATTCTATGATGAGATTTGTTTTTAATTTCCTTCTTACTTTCAAGAAAGTCTAATTTCTTTTCGTTGTCTTTGTGTTAACTGTGATTTCCAGAAATCAACTTGAAAAATAAATGTGCCTAGTCTTGTCAATGTGAAACTTGAGCATGATTTAGCGTTTCATATGTGAATCATGTGAGATTATGTAAACCTTGTGAGTTTTTGAGCCTATACATGATTGAACCATTATGCATCAATCTCATTCCTTCTTGTGCGTATGATCTCACTGTACATGTATCTCTAGAACTTGCTTTATACTACTCAATTCATTAATCAATTCATGTAATAACTTGGAAGTGATATAGGCCATCTTTGGATCGTTTGAGCCTTTCATGCCTACCTTATATGCTATGTTTATCTGTAGTAGCCCATTGAGCCTTTAACTAAGCCATTTCTTTGTTAGCCACATCTCTTTACCTTGCTCCAATATTGGAGTTGAACCCATACACAAAAATCGATTCCTTATTGTTTTGAGAAAGTATTACATGGGTTGTGCTTTTGGGGGTTTCATTTATGTAGAAAGATGGATGGAGCATGTGTATTACAATGAAATGTGAATTTGATGGGTGATGTAGCTTTTGCAGAAAATTCTTTCAAAAAAAAAAAAAAAAAAAAAAAAAACGAAATATAAGAAAATTGGAGAGTGTTGATTTGTTGAAATTGTGTCTGCATAGTATAAATTTCCTTTTGAAGTTGAATTTGGGGAGTAACTGGTGCTCGAGGTTTTATTATTTTTCTTTCAATTTGAGGTGGTGTGATATTGAGGTGTTGGAAAACTACCAAAGTGTACTTTCTCAAAATTTTTGATTTCCATATCCTTTCTTTCATTAGCCTATCACCTTTAGCCCCATTACAACCGTAATAAAGTCCTATTGATCCAAGGTATTACTTAAATATTTATAAGCGAGTTAGGTGGACAAGCAAGCATATGGCGGCATGTACAATGAAATCACTTGAGTGAAACACATTAACCAAAACTTATGAGTGAATGAGCGTATGTCTTGTGAGAAACTCACATGTTTGCATATGATGATTTAAAGGAGCTTGGAATTGCATTGACATGGCTAGCTCACACATGGCTTTTCAACGCTTTGTTTAAAGGAAATTTGGTTAACTATTGGATGATGTTTTGAGCTCTTGTTACTTACTTCTTGGTTGTTTGTTTCATGATTAACACTTATCTCTGAAATCGAAATTGAGAAGTTGGCTACTAAGTTGTTGAATCTAGTCTTAGTTGAGTGGTTTTGTTTTGTGTTTTGTTTTGCTAGAGGACTAGCAAAAATGTAAGTTTGGGGGTGATGAGTAGATTTTATATTATATATTTTACCCTAATCTTAGTATATTTTGGTTAATATATTGGAAGAATTTTGATACTTTGAATTGTAGTTTCAATATAGGACTTCCGACTTCCTCTAGAGCAAAACAGGATCAAATGGACGAATTTTGGAGTAATTCCAGTTGCAGGACGTTCGTGAGTCACTTAGCTTGATCGTATCAAAATTTGGGATTTTTCCACTAAGCGGTTATTTCTGACGATGAAATAAAGAAGCAGTGCGCAGTGTTGGAAAATGACGTTTTTGGGCTTAAATTGCGTTTTTGGAGCCCAAGATGACCTCGGATGGGTTCATGGCCTTCTGGAAAAGTGTTCAGAATATTCCAAACATTAAATCCAGCTATATTGGGCCAGTTTTGGATCAGCTTATGGGTCAAAAACGTGGCTGTTCAGATTTTGGACGAATTTTGCTATTTTTATTTAGGGTTTTTATTAATTTTAGTTGGCTAGGGTTTGTGGGAGGCTTAGCAAATATATTGCTTGGCCGTCTACAGTTTTTGGACGCTTTATTTTATGCAATATTGGAGACAGAGAGAAGTGCTAGGGTTTTGAAGATTTTCTGCTTGAAGGTGTTTTCAATCATTTTCTTAATAATATTTTCTATGATTTCAATTATGAATATGTGGAACTAATTTCTTTTGCTAGGGCGAAGCCTTGAGCCTTAGCATGAATATGTGATTTTTATTTAATTGATTATGATCGATTGCATGCGTACTTTGAATTGTTAATCACCGGGATAAAAACTATCTAATTGTCGTAATGTCTGATCACCATTAGGATCTTTAGAAAAGTAATTTGATGCAATTTTGGTCGGAAGGTTCCCTGAAATTGACGCTGGCTTCTTGTGATTAATAATTGTAATTTCTCTTAGGATGAATATCACGTCTTAAGGATTGCATGGTTTTTCAAAGGATTTTCATAAAGCATAATGAGTCTTTCATGTTTAGATTTGATCCGAACGTCCGGACGGGTTGCATGTTAGATATACGTTCTATGTTGGAGGTTCCAAGTAGAATATGAGTTAGGAAAATCTAACCTTCAAAGTGGCATGTGTAGATCATAAGTAATTGGTAAAAATTCATAGGATTGCTAGGTGATGGTGGAACCCTAGTGCTTTTTTTTTTTTTTTTTTTTTTTTTTTTTTTTTTTGATTGAACTCTGAGTACTGGTTGATCACCATGGTCTGTGTATATTAGGAATGTGCCAAAGTCCATGACTTGAAAGCTCTGCAACGGCAATGACGAGGAACAACAGCAAAGACTGCAGATCCGGTTCCGGCGAAGGTAAAAATTCTTGTACTCCGTTCATGATGGGTTCCATTCCATGAGACCGTTGTTTCATTATGCCTGCATGTAAATATACTGGTGTGGTATTGTTGTAGAACAAGCGGATCCATGACAGATCCGAAAGAAAGAATGCTCAACTGGATATCCATCAGACAAAAGGCAAGACACATCGCAACAGCCATGACTTAGCAACCTTGAAGGTATAACACTCATCCCGGCAGAAACTATGACTTTCACAATATTGTGTGGTTTTCAAAAACAAAAAAATTTATGTGTCTCGACATAGTATCATATTGGTGTGCTCTGTGCGATATAGGCGGATCACTGATAGATCCGAGGGAAAGAAAAGGGTGGACAAAGATCAGCTTCGATAGACAAACGGTACAAGCTGCCAAGAGCCCAGATCGGTGAATCTGGGAGGTAAAATTTCGTATCCTTGCAAGTGGAATTGTTGTAGATCTGGTAATAATAGCTGTACTCAGTTCTGTGGTGTTTAGATCTGTGATTTAATTGTGCTTCCTCCATGCATCGCAAAACTGAGCTGCAGAAAATTAATTGCTCTAAATTCTGTTTCTGTGCTGGATTTGCAACAATCACCCCCAAACTTGCATCTGTGAATGACTTTTTATGTTGACTGCTTTAAATTTCCAGCATAGTGTAGATGTGGTTGATGTGAACGTTCGACTTGCTGCTGGGTGCAGGATTCCAGCATAGGACGCGCTTTATTTTCCACGTTCGCAACCTGCAATTAACCAATATGCGTCAAAAAATTAAAATAAAATCAAATAAACTGGGTAAAATAAAATCAATATGCAATCTTCCATTTTTTCAAATATTTTTTTTTTTCGTAAAAATTTTTTATTAATTTTTTTTTTATGTATGTTTTTTTTTTTTAATTTTTTTTATATTAAAGAGAAAATCAAACGAAAATTAAAATTAGGAAAGAGTTTAGAAAAATTGGGTTGCCTCCCAATAAGCGCTTTATTTTAAGTCTGTAGCTAGATGTTGCGGAAGTCCGGTGGCTAGATCATTGGTGCCTTCAAAGTTGATGACCTGCCTACACCAAATTTCTCTATGCATGGTTTTAGTTGATGTTTGGTCACCTTCAATGAGAAATCTGTGCCCTTAGCCTTAATGTCCACATTACCATTCTGAAAAACTTTAGTAACCAGAAAAGGGCCTTTCCATCGAGACTCTTGTTTCCCTGGAAATGACTTGAAATCTGAACTTAATAACCACACTTTTTTACCAGGCTATATTTTCTTAAAATTTGGGCTGCTTGGCAAATTTTCATGTTTTTTCAAAGTGTTAATTGGCTGGTCTTCATGTATCACCCTTTGCTGCTGTGGTTTAGGACTTGTACAATCACGAGTTAAATTCGGGGGCTTTATGGACAAATGGTCAGTTGATGATCTGTTCATAAACTTGGCACTTGGTAAACCATCCAATGCATCAACACGCATGCATTCTTGGTTGTCACTTGAATGTATGCTTGCTTCAAACAACTTGAAAACAACAGTTTGACCTTCAACTCGGAATGTTAATGTTCCGGCTTCAACGTCAATAAGAGTCCGGGCTGTTGCCAGAAATGGGCGACCCAAAATAATGGGGGTTGTCAAATCCTCATCCATGTCCAACACCATAAAATCAGCCGGTAAATATAAATTGTCAACCTTCACAATAACATCTTCAATGACTCCTCTAGGGTAGGTAATTGAACGGTCAGCCAATTAAATAATACTGGAGGTTGGCTTCAGCTCCCCTTCACCTAAACGTTTGAAAACAGAATATGGCATTAAGTTTACACTAGCACCTAAATCAATTAAAGCACTACTAAAATCACAATTTCCAATGGTTCAAGAGATAGTAAAACTCCCTGGATCTTTTTTCTTTGGAGGCAATTTATGTAACAAGACTGCACTGCATTGTTCTGTAAGAATCACTTTTTCAAAATCAACAAGCTTCTTTTTCTTTGTGCAAACATCCTTCAAACATTTGGCATAAGATGGAATGTTCTTGATTGCATCAATTAACGGTAGATTAATTTGAACTTTAGCCAAAGTTTTCATAAAATCTGTTAACTGTTGATCTTTAGCTTTAGGTCTCAACCTTTCTGGATAAGGCATAGGGGGCTCGTAAACACGTTCTGCAGTATTTTCGGATCTGTCTTGGGACTGCCCAGAATCTGCAGAAATTGCAGATTTAGTTTGGGGTAGTTCTGCTGCCTGTGAATTCCCAATAGAATTTTCATGTCTGTTGTAACTTTTGCCAGACCGTAGAGTCCGTATAGCATTGCATTCTTCTCGTCCTCTTGGATTAGGTACTGTTTGACTAGGAAATGTACCCGGAGCTCTTTCTGAAACCTGTAAAGCAATCTGCCCCATTTGTTTTTCCATGTTTTTCACTGCTGCCTGTAGATTTTGAATTTCTTGAGTGGTAGTATTTGCCAATTTTTCAATTGCAACCTTCCAAGCAGCCTTAGGTGCAGCAGGTTGTTGTACCTGCTGTTGAAATTGAGGCCTAGTGTGTTGTTCCTTGTCCCACCTTAGATTAGGATGATCTCTCCAACCTGGGTTGTAGAAATTAGAATACGGGTCATATCTGGGACGTGGAAAATTATTAAATGAATTAACCTGCTCTGCTGTAAACTCCGGATAAGCATCTTTATGTGGACAGCTCAAAAAATCATGATTTGTCAAGCTGCAAATGCTGCAGGTAGCTTGTAAAGGCTGCTGTACAGCAACCTGTGAGCCTGAAATTCTTTGTAATAACATGTCAAATTTTGCATCAAATCTTTCAAGCTTTTTCTCCATTTTTTCAATTTGTGCCGACACGTATGGTGAACCATTTGACATCTCAAAAACAGACCTAGATTGTGGCTGCTCAACTGCCCACTGTTGAGTATCTACTGCCATTTTTTCAAATAACAAATAAGCCTCTTGTGCATTTTTATCTTTGTACGAACCTCCGCATGAAGCGTTGACAAGAGTTTTTGTAGTTATATTCAAACCTCTGAAAAATATGTGCATTTGATCAGTAGTATTAATACCCGAATGTGGACATTTTCTAATCAACTCTTTAAACCGCTCCCACGCCTCGTGAAACTCTTCATTTGGTTTTTGGGCAAACGATAAAATTTGAGTTCTCATATCAAGAGTCTTAGAAGCTGGATAATACTTGTTTAAAAATTTTTCACTGAGTTGGGCCCAAGTTGTAATGCTTCCAGATGGGAGTGTGAGGAGCCATCTCCTTGCCTGATCTTTTAGAGTGTATGGAAACAACCGCAGCTTAATAGATTCGGTTGAAAATCCCGTCACCAAAATGTTTTTGCACCCCATTAAAAATTCTGCAATGTGCATGTTAGGATCATCAGATGACAACCCATGAAACGTAGGTAGAATATTCAACATGTGCTGTTTTATTTCAAATGCAGTCCCTTCCTCCACTGCCGGATATGTAATGCAACTGGGTATATTTGTGGTATGGGCAGTCAGTGAATCACCCAGGGGCAGACCTGCCTCTGGAATTACAAACGCCATTTTTTCTTTTTTGTGCAGGTCCCCAGGAAAGACTGATTGCAGAAATGTCTCTTGCAGAGGACGAACCCGCTGCAAATTTTGCTCCCTGCGTTTTCTCCTTAAATTCTGCTCAAGTTTTGGATCAAGTGGAATCAATTTCTGCACTATTGAACGGGTGCTGACCGTGCACAGATTTCTGAAATCTGTGCTGCTGTACTGATGTAATCTGTAAAAATAAAATAAAAAAGAAAATTAAATGTTTTTTTATATGTATAAACAACAATAACTAATTGTAAATCTGATTAGTAGGGATTATTTTAAATAATCCCCGGCAACGGCGCCATTTTCTTGATAGGATTTTTACTACTTATGTGAACAGGCTTAAATCTCCTATTTTACTTGCAAGAATCACAAGGTTATTGTAGTATAAACGGATTTCGCAAGGTCATCTCCACAGGGATTAATAAATAATTCGAACTAATCAGATTCCATTTAATTATTGTAAAGTAGAAATTGAAGTGATTGATTTTATAACTTAATTAAAATAAAAAACGAATTTAATGAATTAAAATAAACAATCTGCAATATTAGGACTAGAGAGAAGAAAACAGTTCTGAGAAAATCAAATTAAGACAGCACTAGGGTTCCACCATCACCTAGCAATCCTATGAATTTTTACCAATTACTTATAATCTAAACATGCCACTTTGAAGGTTAGATTTTCCTAATTCATATTCTACTTGGAACCTCCAACATAGAACGTATATCTAACATGCAACCCGTCCGGACGTTCGGATCAAATCTAAACATGAAAGACTCATTATGCTTTATGAAAATCCTTTAAAAAACCATGCAATCCTTAAGACGTGATATTCATCCTAAGAGAAATTACAATTATTAATCACAAGAAGCCAGCGTCAATTTCAGGGAACCTTCCGACCAAAATTGCATCAAATTACTTTTCTAAAGATCCTAATGGTGATCAGGCATTATGACAATTAGATAGTTTTTATCCCAGTGATTAACAACTCAAAGTACGCATGCAATCAATCATAAGAAATTAAATAAAAATCACATATTCATGCTAAGGCTCAAGGCTTCGCCCTAGCAAAATAAATTAGTTCCGCATATTCATAATTGAAATCATAGAAAATATTATTAAGAAAAGGATTGAAAACACCTTCAAGCAGAAAAAAAAAAAAAAGAGAAAAAAAAATTGAAAAGAAAAAGAAAAAGAAAAAAAAAAAAGGACGAGGGCGATGATTACCTTTGAGGGGCGTGTGGAGCTTCATTGTACCATCTTTTCCATGGCAGAGTTGTGGGTGTGGTTGGCTAAGGGTACGACGGGGCGATATTTTTCATTTTACGAGGCGATGCTGTGAATGAGCGGGTTGCGTGGGTTGAGGAAAATGGACGGTTTGTAAGAAAGAGAGAACGAAGGCTCTTGAGTTTTTGAGAGAACTGATAACATTTTCTGCTACTAAAGAGAGAGAGAGGTTGAATGAGTTGTTGTGAAATGGAGGTTTGAATGGTTGGCTGAGCTTGAGAGTTTTGCAAATGGGAAGAGATCCGCGAGAGTCTATTTGGTTTGTCTAAAGATAGAGAAGGTTTTTGCATTTTTGGGAGTAATGAAGGAGAGAGCAGAGATATGGGGTCTAAGAGAAAAAAAAGAGGGAGTAGAGATGAAATGGGGAAATGAGAGAAGACAATAGAGAGATTAAAAACCTTTTCAAATTTTCTAGAGAGAGGACGATGGGCATATGGGGTTGATATTAACCCTTGATTTGGAATCCTATGGAGCTTCTCTTTCCGATGCATGACAAGTGGGTGCATCCTCCTCTTTTAGGCTCCCTAGGACACGGTTTGAAGAGAGGGGAGAGAGCCGTTTGGGCTCTGTGTTTGATGATTGACAGAGACATCAACCTGACGCCAGCTGCACGCCACTTTGACACGGCATGCCCACTGCATGCTTTTCAAACAAAGGAATCCAATGTTCCTATTGGACTTTTGTTTGCGAGTTGGGCTCAAATACAAGCCAGGTGTTCTTTTCTCTTTGATTTTTGTTTTGTTTGTTATTTTATTTTATTTTATTTTTTATTATTATTTTTATTATTTTTTATTTCTTCTTATAGTGTTGTCGTTTTTTTTTAAAAGTGTCCACTAGATTTTTTGTGTTTTACTTTTAGTTTTCTTTTTGTTTCCACACCTTGAGGACAAAGTGTGCAATAAGTTTGGGGGTGGGAAAGTAAAATTTTAGGTTTTTAATTTTTTTTTATGTCAGTTAAAAGTTTTCATTATTTTTAAGTTAATATCCATATATTATTTTAAACGTTAGAACAAATGGACATGGTAAAGATTAATCCCACATTAGAGTCTTTGCTATTTATCGTTGCTTAGACACTAATTCATGAATTATACTTTGAACTTTGCACATCACACCAACATGGTTTGTGGGGAGTGAGATTGAAACACTTGCTTTTAGTCTAAGTTTATTTTTAATTTTTAATTTTTGTTTTAAGTAAAGTCAGTTATTATTATGAATAAAGTCATAATTGTCTCACCCGAGGTTTTGCCTAGTAACTGGGCCAGTCATGCCTAATCAGCAGTGATTCTCGCGTCAAACGGTAGAGTTTTGGCATGGGGCAGGGTGGTTAGTTGGTTTTGTAGCCTTTTCAACTCGAGTTAATAAGTCCTTAGGGGTGTTCTACACCTAGTGCCCTAAAGCCCTAGTGGTTTGGGAGTCATTGACCTAAAGCTCGCTGCATGGGTTGGATCGAAAGCTTAAGTAAACCGACATTGCACGACCACTACTGTTACTGAAAAAAAAAAAAAAAAAAAAGAGAAAAAAAAAATTGAAAAGAAAAAGAAAAAGACAAATAGTTATATTTAAAGTTAGTATGTGTGAAATAAAGAAGGACGAGAGGTAAGAGTTTTAGTCGAGTCTCTTTAACTATGTTGGTTCACTTTACACCAAAGGAAGTTTGTGAATTCTTTTCTAATTGATTCTAAATAGCTTAAACTATGTGGTGGGATTAGTTGGAACTTTTGAAAAGATGTTCTAGTTTTTCAAATTTGCTATGGATTGCAACTTTGAAGGTGAAAATTTTTGTCAGTTAATTTTAGCTAGTTAGTTTGTTAAGTTTTTATTTTTGTTTGAGTCTTGTTTTGCTTGAAGACAAGCAAAAAGATAAGTTTGGGGGTATTTGATGAGTAGATTTTATATTATATATTTTACCCTAATCTTAGTATATTTTGGTTAATATATTGGAAGAATTTTGATACTTTGAATTGTATTTTCAATATAGGACTTCCGACTTCCTCTGGAGCAAAACAGGATCAAATGGACGAATTTTGGAGTAATTCTAGTTGGAAGACGTTTGTGAGTCACTTAGCTTGATCGTATCAAAATTTGGGATTTTTGCACCAAGCGGTTATTTTCTGGCGATGAAATAAAGAAGCAGTGCGCAGTGCTGGAAAATGACGTTTTTGGGCTTAAATTGCGTTTTTGGAGCCCAAGATGACCTCAAATGGGTTCATGGCCTTCTAGAAAAGTGTTCAGAATATTCCAAACATTAAATCCAGCTATATTGGGCCAGTTTTGGATCAGCTTATGGGTCAAAAACGTGGCTGTTCAGATTTTGGACAAATTTTGCTAATTTTATTTAGGGTTTTTATTAATTTTAGTTGGCTAGGGTTTGTGGGAGGCTTAGCAAATATATTGCTTAGACGCTTTATTTTATGCAATATTGGAGACAGAGAGAAGTGCTAGGGTTTTGAAGATTTTCTGCTTGAAGGTGTTTTCAATCCTTTTCTTAATAATATTTTCTATGATTTCAATTATGAATATGCGGAACTAATTTCTTTTGCTAGGGCGAAGCCTTGAGCCTTAGCATGAATATGTGATTTTTATTTAATTTCTTATGATTGATTGCATGCGTACTTTGAATTGTTAATCACTAGGATAAAAACAATCTAATTGTCGTAATGCCTGATCACCATTAGGATCTTTAGAAAAGTAATTTGATGCAATTTTGGTCGGAAGGTTCCCTGAAATTGACGCTGGCTTCTTGTGATTAATAATTGTAATTTCTCTTAGGATGAATATCACGTCTTAAGGATTGCATGGTTTTTCAAAGGATTTTCATAAAGCATAATGAGTCTTTCATGTTTAGATTTGATCCGAACGTCCGGACGGGTTGCATGTTAGATATACGTTCTATGTTGGAGGTTCCAAGTAGAATATGAATTAGGAAAATCTAACCTTCAAAGTGGCATGTTTAGATTATAAGTAATTGGTAAAAATTCATAGGATTGCTAGGTGATGGTGGAACCCCAGTGTTGTCTTAATTTGATTTTCTCAGAACTGTTTTCTTCTCTCTAGTCCTAATATTGCAAATTGTTTATTTTAATTCATTAAATTTGTTTTTTATTTTAATTAAGTTATAAAATCAATCACTTCAATTTCTACTTTACAATAATTAAATGGAATCTGATTAGTTCGAATTATTTATTAATCCCTGTGGAGATGACCTTGCGAAATCCGTTTATACTACAATAACCTTGTGATTCTTGCAAGTAAAATAGGAGATTTAAGCCTATTCACATAAGTAGTAAAAATCCTATCAGGGGGTATTTGATCACTCATATATTTCATGCATTTATACCATCAATTTCTAAAGTCTTTGTGATGTTTTTGTTTTAAAATTGTGGCATTTTACCTTACCTTGTGTTAATGTACAGTTAATTTTGTTTTAGGATCAATTTCAAGCAAAATGGAATAAAGAAAATAGAAAAAACAAATAAAAGAATTAGAGGATGGCACACGGGACAAAAAGAAGTGGACGGATAAAAGAAAAGAAAGCAGGGAGTGGGGGACACGGACAGCACAAGCAGAGAAAGAAAAACAGAAAATAAAGAAGTGGAGGACACGGACTGAGTGGAAGAATAAAAGAAAGAGCAGTGGGAAGGCAGAATAATAGAAAAATCCCACAAAGGATGGAAAGAGAGAGACTGACAGGGGACTGATAGAGAATAATAAAAGAAAGAGAGCATGCGATAGAAGAGAAAAAAGAGTGGGGAGTGGAAAGAAAAGAGAAGGCAGGCGCAGGGAAGTGGGCGGAAAAAGAAATAAAAAGGAGAGGAAGAAGCAGAGGGCGCAGGAGCAGAGACGCAGCAGAAGCAGAGGGCGCAGAGGGAGAGAGACTGACGTGAGGGCAGAAGCACAGAAGCATGTCAGATCTTCTTTTCTTGGTTTTATCTTCTCAAACCCATGTTTTACTTTTGGTTTAATTTGAGAATAATGTGTAACTAATTTTTAGTAGTTAGGGGCTGTTTTGAAGCCCCGAATATGATTGTAAGTTTGTTGTGATATTTTGTTTGAATGACTTTTATGAAATGATGAAAATTGTTTCACTACTTATGTCATTGATAAATTCTTTATGTGTTTCTATGGATGCATACATAGTGAGCATATCTAGGATTTTAATGCTATGAATATATGTTTACCTGCCCTTGTTGAATGAGGACCTACATAAGTTCTAGAGTAGCACTTGTTAATTGTGGTTAACATGTGAACCGATTTCTAGGATAAATAAGACAACGCACTTACGATGCCTTGTGATGACTCAAACTCTTTTTATTCTTAATGATTTCTACTTGTTAAATCTATGAACACGCCATTCTAGATTGCATGTTAGGAACTAAGTTAAGTTGAAAACGCCATTCTCTTAACATACTACGTAAGAAAGAGTAATAGGTTGTGTTCTAACATTGAGCCAACTTGAGCATCTTCATCCGGAAATAAAAGGAATTTGAATGAAACATAACATGTTTGCATGATTATTTGGTGGTGGATAACAATTCCCCCTAACTCGTTTTCTTAACTTGTGAATTAAAATCTATTGGTATTATTTAAAACTTGTTGAGGTCCTGTTTTGTCCGATTTAATTTAAATAGCTAATCAACTCCAAAAATCCCAAATATTTGTGTGAGCATAGCTTGGTGTGTCTAGTTTATGTATATAACATTTCGTTGCATTTGGATAAGTGTAAGTTAGTCTAATAATTATTGTTCGGTGGCTGGTCAGTGGAGACAGCCACCCCGTTTTTGTGACATTTTAAGTATTTTGATAAAACAATCTTCTGCGGGAAAGACCCTTATTTTCATATGCTACAATCGATAAATTTTAGTGTTAATAAGGAAAATTAATAGGATATTTGTGTGCTACTTTGTGGTGTGTTTTTTTATGCCTACCAAATTTTGGCGCCGTGTCGCCGAGGATTGTTATTTCTAAATTACTTATTTTTCTATTGTTTTCTTTTCTTGTCCAATTAGTGTTTTTGTTTTTATTTCAGGTACTCTTTGTAGTACATGCATACTCGAAAGTCTAAGAGCATTGATCTAGCTTCCTACGATCCAGAGATTGAACGAACATTTCGAAAGCTTCAGAGAAAAATCAAGCAAAAGTGTGCATCGGTGTCTTTACCACCATCTTCTCCACCACATTTAAGTTCGGAAGAGGAGTAGGAACCACAAGAAGGCATGGCTGATAACCGTACATTGAGGGAGTTGGCAATGCCAAATACGGATCAACAACCATTGTGCATCATATATCCAAATGCAGAAGGAGGATTTGAGCTTAAGTCCGGCATGATTCACTACTTGCCTAAGTTCCATGGCTTCTCAACAGAGGATGCCAACAAGCATCTCATGGAGTTTCACGTGGTATGCTCAGGAATGAGACCAGCAAATGTGGATGAGGAGCAAGTCAAGTTGAGGGCATTCCCATTTACATTAGAAGCTAAGGCAAATGAGTGGCTTTACAATTTACCTCCGGGATCAATGAACACATGGAACCAGGTGAAGCACGCATTTTCCGGCCACAAAAGTTGTAAGCATAAGGAAAGACATATGTGCAATCCGACAACAACATGGAGAACCCTTTGGAGATTACTATGAGCGGTTCACACATTTGGTTGCATCTTGTCCTAACCATCAGATTTCAGAGCATCTTTTAATACAGTATTTTTATGAGGGATTGTATGGTACTGATCGTGTAATGCTTGATGCAGCAAGTGGCGGAGCATTCATGGACAAGACGCCTACTAATGCTAAGGCATTATTAAAGAACATTGATGGCAATACACGACAATTTGGAGGGAGAGATGAGCTACCTTTTAAGAAAGTTAACGAGGTAAGTGCTAATTCTAGTATTGAATTACAATTAGCTAACTTGACTAATCTTGTGCAACAGGTTATTGTGGCTCCAAAACAGGTGTGTGGTGTATGTTCAATGATGGGACATGCCACAGACATGTGCCCTTCGTCAATGGATCAAGGTGGTCTTGAGCAAGCTAATGCATTAGGAGGATTTCAAGGGCAACAAAGGCAAAAGTATGATCCCTATTCCAACAACTATAATACAGGATGGCGCGATCATCCACACTTAAAGTGGAACAATCAAGACAATGGACAACAATCTGTTCCCAACAACTATAATCGTCCGCCTGGCTTCTTTCAAGCAAGACCGCATGCACCATTTCAGCCTCAACAATAACAAGTTCCAAGTAAGTCTCTTGACGATTTAATTGCTTCTTTAGCTAACTCTACTCAATCTCATCAACAGAAAACAGACAAAGCAATTGAAAACCTTGAGCGCCAAATGAGTCAGTTAGCAAGTTTGATGGGGCAACAACACCAACCAGGAAGGTTGCCTAGCCAAACCGTGGTGAATCCAAATGCGGAGCAGATGAATGTTGTGACTTTAAGGAGTGGAAAAGAAGTTTTTGAGCAAGATGAGGCTTCAACAGAAACTGAAAAGTCTCCTAAAAATACAGAATTGAACAAAAAAGATTCTGATAAGGTAAGTAAAGAAGTTCAAAATTTATTTAACTCATGTGTCCCTATTCCTTTTCCTCGTAGGTTTATGAAGTCTAAGAAAGAGCAAACTGATAAGGAAATCTTGGATACTTTCCGGAAAGTCCAAGTGAACTTACCTCTTTTAGATGCCATAAAACAAGTGCCCAAGTATGCAAAGTTCCTTAAAGAGCTTTGTACGAACAAGAGGAGATTCAATGATCAAGAAACTGTGGCATTAAGCGAGGAAGTATCAGCTGTTTTGCAGAGAAAGCTGCCACCGAAGTTGAAAGATGCTGGTAGCTTTACCATTCCATGTGTAATTGGAGGCAAAGAGTTTGGGAGAGCATTGTGTGATTTGGGGGCATCCATCAATCTGATGCCATATTCAGTGTATGAGTCATTGAACCTTGGAGACTTGAAGGAAACAAAGGTAGTAATCCAGTTGGCAGATCGTTCAAATAGATATCCCAAAGGCCTATTGGAGGATGTACTTGTGCAAGTGAATGAGCTCATTTTTCCGGCTGACTTTTTTGTTCTTGAGATGGAACATGATCTTATGCCTACTGCACTTCCTCTTATATTGGGAAGACCATTCCTTAGAACAACACAGACGAAGATTGATGTCTACGATGGTACCTTAACCATGGAAATTGAGGGGGAAAGCGTCAAGTTCAGAATCTTCAATGCTATGAGGTATCCTAGTGAATTAGAATCTTGTTTGTCTATTGATGTGTTTGACTATTTTGTGCAGGATTGTTTTAATGAAGGTGTGGGACAAGATAATTTAGAGAAGGCATTAGTGCATAGCATTACACATGGAAATTTTAATTATTCAGAGCACATTGAAGAAGAATTAATCCAAACAGTGGCCTCTCTTGAGTCTCTTTCACCAATTCGTGGTAAGTGTTCTTCCCATTTTATTTCTCTTCCTACTTCTAACGAAAAAACTCTTCCTTCTGTGATTCAGGCACCCAAATTGGAGCTTAAACCAATTCCTAAACATTTGAAGTATGCATTTTTTGGAGAGGATGAAACATTACCAGTCATCATATCGTCACAACTGACAGCAGAAGAGGGGGAAAAACTGATCCGGGTACTGAAGGATCACAAAACTGCCATAGCTTGGAGCATTGCAGATATCAAAGGTATAAATCCAGCTACATGCATGCATAGGATTCTGTTGGAGGAAGGTGCAAAACCAACAAGGGAAGCTTAACGCCGTTTAAACCCACTCATGATGGAAGTCGTAAAAAAAGAGGTTATCAAACTTCTTGATGTTGGCATCATATATCCTATTTCAGATAGCAAGTGGGTAAGCCCTATCCCTATATCAAGCCCCGACGGCCCTTTGGATCAACGACGTCAACAAATCCGCACAACTGTTTATCCCAAGATCAAGCCCCGACGGCCCTTTGGATCAACAACATCAAATCTACCCATTACAAAGATAGAATCAGAGGCTAAATTTGTAGAAGAGATTGTAACCCCTAAATCATTAATACAAATATTATTTTGTACACGTGTTCTTGTCTTGTTCATCGCAGGAATTTCCGTGTTTACAGAAGTAACCCCAAATATATGGTAAGCCCAGTTCCTCCAATATTCTTATTACATTGATTGCTTCAGCATCTGCTTCAATGTCTGTTTTGCGATTATAGAGCAAAGGAGAGCTACACTCTACCGAAGAAGAGATTATTGCGATCGGCTCAAATAATTAAGGAGCACGATGCTAAGCTAGGCGGCACCTACCAAGATATGACCTCTCAATAGTCTCGAAAATTATATTTTGGAACTCTTGCATTTCGATACTTCTCTTTCAAGATATATTTGTCTGCCACCGTACATAGAAGAGTTTTCTTGAAAATATGTTGCTAAATCTCACACCTCACACTAGTTTCTCATCCCTAAACGATCTGGAGTCACAGTTGTTAAGAATGAAGCTAATGAGCTAATGCCTACACGTGTGCAAAATAGTTGGAGAGTATGTACAGACTATCGAAAGATAAATAGCACCACACGCAAGGATCACTTTCCACTCCCATTCATTGATCAAATGTTAGAAAGGCTAACTGGTCATTCTCATTATTGTTTTCTTGATGGCTATTCTGGGTATAATCAAATTGCAGTTGCTCCGGAGGATCAAGAAAAGACGACTTTCACATGTCCATTTGGCACATTTGCATACCGGAGGATGCCGTTTGGACTGTGCAACGCCCCTGCCACATTTCAGAGGTGTATGGTAAGTATCTTTTCTGATATGATTGAGAAAATAATTGAAGTGTTCATGGATGATTTTTCAGTTTATGGTGATTCTTTTGATACATGTCTACATAATCTGTCCCTAGTTTTAAAACGTTGTCAAGAAACTAATCTAGTGTTAAATTGGGAAAAATGCCATTTCATGGTTTCGCATGGATTAGTTCTAGGGCATATCATATCTGAAAAGGGAATTGAAGTTGATAAATCTAAAGTAGAACTTGTTAGTTCTTTACCCATCCCTACTACTGTCAGGGAGATTCGTTCTTTTCTTGGACATGCAGGTTTCTACCGTAGGTTTATGAAGGACTTCTCAATAATTTCTAGACCCTTGTGTCGTTTACTCCAAAAGGATGTAACATTTGATATGAATGAAGAGTGTGTGGTAGCATTCAATAAGTTTAAGGAGTTGTTATCCACGGCTCCTGTAATCATGCCACCAGATCGGAGTTTACCTTTTAAGTTAATGTGCGATGCTTCAGACTATGTTGTTGGTGCAGTTCTAGGGCAGCGTGTCAACAAATTGCCACATGTCATCTATTATGCATCTCGAACACTCAATGATGCACAGTTGAATTATTCAACAACAGAGAAGGAACTTCTAGCTGTTGTATTTGCTTTAGAAAAATTTAGATCTTATCTGATTGGGACTAAAGTTATTGTGTTTTCTGACCATGCAGCTTTGAAGTATCTACTCACAAAAAAAGATGCAAAACCACGACTCATTTGATGGATACTTCTGCTTCAAGAGTTTGACTTGGAGATCAAGGATAAAAAAAGGAGTGAGAATGTTGTAGCAGATCATCTTAGCCGACTTGTGCATTCAAACACAAAGGAAGATCTCATCCCTTTACGTGAAAGTTTTCCAGATGAGCAACTGTTTTCATTAAAGATTACTGACCCTTGGTATGCAGATATTATCAATTATAAGGTCATCAAAAAGATTTCGGATGATTTTACACGTGCTCAAAAAGATAAGCTTGTCAAAACCGCCAAATACTACGAGTGGGATGATCCTTATTTGTGGAAATATTGCACTGATCAATTGATTATAAGGTGTGTCCCCGAATCTGAGTTTAAATCTATTCTAACTTTTTGTCATTCTTATGCATGTGGTGGCCATTTTGGAGCAAAGAGGACAGCCCTGAAGGTGTTAGAGAATGGTTTTTATTGGCCTAGTTTGTTTAAGGATGCGTACGAGTTTTGTGCAACATGTGATCGTTGTCAACGAACAGGTAACTTGGGCCCAAGAAATCAAATGCCACAAACCCCTATTTTGGTTGTTGAGATCTTTGATGTGTGAGGCATTGATTTCATGGGACCTTTTCCATCTTCAAATGGTTTTCTTTATATTTTATTGGCTGTGGATTATGTTTCTAAATGGGTGGAAGCTAAAGCCACCAAAACTAATGATTCAAAAGTTGTTTCAGATTTTATTAAGAGTAACATCTTTGCAAGATTTGGAATACCTAGAGCAATCATTAGCGATGGAGGGAGTCATTTTTGCAATCGAACATTTGAAGCGTTGCTTAGGAAGTACAATGTCACACATAAGGTGTCTACACCTTATCATCCGTAAACTAGCGGTCAAGCAGAAGTATCAAATCGTGAGGTGAAGCAAATTTTGGAGAAAACTGTGAGTCCTAGTAGGAAGGATTGGAGCATGCGCTTGAACGATGCATTGTGGGCTTATAGGACTGCCTATAAGACTCCTATTAGAATGTCCCCATTTCGGTTAATTTATGGGAAACCATGCCGTCTTCCAGTGGAGTTAGAGCACAAAGCTTATTGGGCGATCAAAGCCTACAACATGGACATGAGTGTTGCCGGAAAGCAAAGGAAGCTTCAATTAAATGAATTAGATGAAATCCGGAATGATGCATACGAGTCTAGTCGAATATACAAGGAGAAATCAAAGGCATTTCATGACAAGATGATCTTAAGGAAGAGCTTTGTCATTGGACAGAAAGTTCTTCTATATAATTCTCACCTTCGGTTATTTCCAGGTAAGCTTCGTTCTCGATAGGTTGGTCCATTTGTTATAACAAATATTTTTCCTCATGGTGCAGTGGAAATCCAAAGTGCAAAGACCGGATACATGTTCAAAGTGAATGGGCATAGACTCAAGCCATATTACAAGTCTTTTGCGGAGCATGATGTGGAGGTTGTACCTCTCCAAGAACCAGTTCCCTTTGGATGATTACTCTTGGTACCGTCTGGCTGCAGACGTAAAAGCAAGCGCTTATTGGGAGGCAACCCAATATTTTTATTCATTGCCTTTTTCTATCATTTTCAATTTTCTTGTGTGCTAAACTGAATTATTTCTTTTCTTTGTATTTGGGTTATGTCCACCCTTGGAGTTGATTGCAGAATTATAGTTTGGGGGTCATCATTTGATTTTACTGCAAATTGGGGAAGTTTTTAATCCAAATGTCGTATCACTTCAAGTATCACCTTCCATTCGAAGTTCACTTCCATGCCATGGAACCTAGGGGAGTGTGACTGGAGGCATCGTCCGGCTGCAAGACGTTAAAGAAAGCGCTTCTTTGGAGGCAACCCAAGCTTTCTATCTTTCATCTTTATTTTGAATTATTTTAAATGTTCTTGTTCTGTTTTTCTCTTGTTTTCTGGTTTTTGTGTTTAAGTCCTACTTGTGTTCCTTTATGCAGGTAATGATTTTGCAATCTCTACCATAACTTCTTGCAAGGTAGTTTTACATTCATAAAAACGAAAGGAACATTAAGCATATAAATACAAGAGGGAGCCTTCACAAAGGCTGCTTAAGAGAAGTCTCAGTAGTCGGCGGAGTTTCAGCAGTCGGCGGAGCTTCAGCAGTCGGCGGAGCCTCAGAAGGATGAGGCATCAGAGGTTGATCATTTGGAGCTTCATTACGCGGTACAGTCCCAGAAGACGAAGGTAAATGCTGTTGGAACAAACCCACAAACCGCTGATGATCAAGTAAAATCTGACCATCAGATTCCTGCATCTGGTCAATCTTCATGTTTATAGCATAATTATGTGCGAGCCTGTGCAATTGTTTATTTTCATGCTTAAGCCCTCTAATCTCCTGCTTGAGACTCATCACTTCATCCGCCAATGATTCAACTTGACGGGTTCGGGCAAATAGGCGTTGGGCCATGTTGGACACAGAACCTGCACACTGCACACTGAGAGCCAGAGATTCCTTAACAGCCAACTCATCAGACCGTTTGGCGAGTAGTCTATTATCTTTGGGAGTGACAAGGTTCCTGGCCACCACCGCAGCTGTCATATCATTCTTCATCACCGAATCCCCAACGGTAAGGGGACCTGTAGGGGATATGAAGGATGGGCGCCATATGTTGTCTGGAGAAGGCGAAGCTGCCTCTTCACCAAGGTTCAAGTCAAAACGACGGTCGGAAGGGCCAGACATTTTTTAGAGGTGTTAAAGAAAGAAGAGGTCGGACAAGTCAAGATCGTAGAAATGCAAAGAGGGAGTTTTTACAGGCAGAAATTCAAGTGTGCTTTGAACGTCCTGCATACCTCTATAAAAAGTAACACGCGATGGGATTTCAGAGATCGAAGAGGCGAGCTCAGAAATCGAAGAGGCCAACTAAAAAAATCAAAGAGGCGCTAGCTTTCTCAAAAGCTGAGCTTGCTCAGAAAGCACGGCAAATCTTCTTTTCTGGATTTGTTCGCACTTGTCACATGCAACCTCTGCACTCGACGGAGCTCAGATTTCGAAGAGGCAAGCTTAGAAATCGGAGAGGAATCTGCTTTATCCAGACGTGTCAGCATCTATCACATGCACACTCAGCTTACGGAAATCACGAGCAATCTGTCGAAGATCTCTGGTAAAGTAGAAAACACGTGAAGTTTACTATTCCATCATCTAATGGTTGCCGACAAGAGTAAAAGAACAGTACCGGTTATTATTTCCTATAAATGTCGACCTGCACCCTCCATGGCAAGGCAGACATACATAACCTTCCATCATCTCCGAGAATGCCTTTCCACCACACCCTCTCGAGTCACTCAGTGTTCCTTATTACTTGGGGTACCTCTGCAAACAACCCATCCAAAGCAAAAGTATTTCATATCATGAAGGTTGAAAGCAAGAGTATCTCATATCATGCTTTCTCCCTGTCCTTCTCCTTGTCTTTGTTTTACGACAAGGAGAAAGAGAGCAATCAGCCAGCACTTGGTATTAATCTTCCGATCTGGAGCCAACTGCCTGGAACCCCTTCCTGATTGCTTACCTAGCCTTGCTCTCGAGTACTCATCTTCATCATCTTGTGTTTTCTCTTCGTCTACCACATCTGCCTAGGGGACAAATAAGGGAAGTGAAAATGATACCTCGAAGCATGTGGAGACAATTTGCCAATTCATCCTCAGCTAGGGACAAGGAGAAAGAAAGCAAGAGGTGGGCACTTGGAAATATTGAAGAAAGAAAAAGACCAATACCTCTACCTCGTGCCAAACCGCCGTGCAAAAGAAACAAGCAGAGAAGAATGCAGACTGCACAATTCAGAGTTCCTTGGTTTCAAATCAGACTCCGAGATTCGCCTACACAAATTGGTGTGTTCTTTCCTCTTCTTTATGTGTCTTTATTTCATTTTATATTTCTTTCCTTCCATTTTCATGTCTTATTGTTCAAAAATTTCTTTCATTATCATTGGGGACAATGCTATAATTAAGTTTGGGGGTGGAAATATATTTCGTTAGTTTATTTCTCTATTAAAAAAAAAAAATTTGCATTTTTATTGTTGTTTGTAGCTACTTCTCAATTCAATGATGAGATTTGATTTTAATTTCCTTCTTACTTTCAAGAAAGTCTAAATTCTTTTCGTTGTCTTTGTGTTAACGGTGATTTCCAGAAGTCAACTTGAAAAATAAATGTGCCTAGTCTTGTCAATGTGAAACTTGAGCATGATTTAGCATTTCATATGTGAATCATGTGAGATTATGTAAACCTTGTGAGTTTTTGAGCCTATACATTATTGAACCATTATGCATCAATCTCATTCCTTCTTGTGCGTATGATCTCACTGTACATGTATCTCTAGAACTTGCTTTATACTACTCGATTCATTAATCAATTCATGTAATAACTTGGAAGTGATATAGGCCATCTTTGGATCATTTGAGCCTTTCATGCCTACCTTATATGCTATGTTTATCCGTAGTAGCCCATTGAGCCTTTAACTAAGCCATTTCTTTGTTAGCCACATCTCTTTACCTTGCTCCAATATTGGAGTTGAGCCCATACACAAAAATCGATTCCTTATTGTTTTGAGAAAGTATTACATGGGTTGTGCTTTTGGGGGTTTCATTTATGTAGAAAGATGGATGGAGCATGTGTATTACAATGAAATGTGAATTTGATGGGTGATGTAGCTTTTGCAGATTTGTTTCTTTCATATAAAAAAAAAAAAAACGAAATATATGAAAATTGGAGAGTGTTGATTTGTTGAAAATGTGTCGGTAGAGTATAAAATTCCTTTTGAAGTTAAATTTGGGGAGTAACAGGTGCTCGAAGTTGTATTATTTTGCTTTAAATTTGAGGTGGTGTGATATTGAGGTGTTGGAAAACTACCAAAGTGTACTTTCTCAAAATTTTTGATTTCCATATCCTTTCTTTCATTAGCCTATCACCTTTAGCCCCATTACAACCGTAATAAAGTCCTATTAATCCAAGGTATTACTTAAATATTGATAAGCGAGTTAGGTGGACAAGCAAGCATATGGCGGCATGTACAATGAGATCACTTGAGTGAAACACATTAACCAAAACTTATGAGTGAATGAGCGTATGTCTTGTGAGAAGCTCACATGTTTGCATATGATGATTTAAAGGAGCTTGGAATTGCATTGATGTGGCTAGCTCACACATGGCTTTTCAACGTTTTGTTTGAAGGAATTTTGGTTAACTATTGGATGATGTTTTGAGCTCTTGTTACTTACTTCTTGGTTGTTTGTTTCATGATTAGCACTTATCTCTGAAATCGAATTTGAGAAGTTGGCTACTAAGTTGTTGAATCTAGTCTTAGTTGAGTGGTGTTGTTTTGTGTTTTGTTTTGCTAGAGGACTAGCAAAAATGTAAGTTTGGGGGTATTTGATCACTCATATATTTCATGCATTTATACCATCCATTTCTAAAGTTTTTGTGATGTTTTTGTGTTAAAATTGTGGCATTTTATTTTACTTTGTGTTAATGTGCAGTTAAATTTGTTTTAGGATAAATTTCAAGCAAAAGTGGGGTAGACACTGAGCAATAGAAAATAAATGGGACAGAAAGTGAAGGACACGACATAAAAGAAAAGAAAGCAGGGAGTGGGGGACACGGACAGCACAAGCAGAGAAAGAAAAACAGAAAATAAAGAAGTGGGAGGACACGGACTGAGTGGAAGAATAAAAGAAAGAGCAGTGGGAAGGCAGAAAAATAGAAAGAGAGACACGAACTGGTGGCAAAAAGAAAGAAAAGAAGAATAAGTAGTGCGGGACAGCAGAAAAAAAGGGAAGTGAGAGAAGCAGGAGAGTTGACGTGAGAGAGAAAGAGCACAAAGGACAGACGGATAGAAATAGGTAGAGAAGGACAGACGGAAAACAGGAGGAAGCCAGTGCGCAAGAAGCACACGGCACAAAAGCAGAAACAAGCAGAGCACAGAAGCAAAGACGCAGAAAACTGTGCGGAGAAAGAAAAAAGAAGACGAGGCACAGAGAGCAAAGCTTCACTCTATTTTCTTGGTTTTATCTTCTCAAACCCATGTTTTACTTTTGGTTTAATATGTGAATTATGTGTAACTAAATTTTAAGTAGTTAGGGGCTGTTTTGAAGCCCCGAATATGATTGTAAGTTTGTTGTGATATTTTGTTTAAATGACTTTTATGAAAGGATGAAAATTGTTTCACTACTTATGTCATTGATAAATTCTTTATGTGTTTCTATGGATGCATACATAGTGAGCATATCTAGGATTTTAATGCTATGAATATATGTTTACCTGTCCTTGTTGAATGAGGACCTACATATGTTCTAGAGTAGCACTTGCTAATTGTGGTTAACATGTGAACCGATTTCTAGGATAAGTAAGACAACGACAGTACTTACGATGCCTTGTGATGACTCAAACTCTTTTTATTCTTAATGATTTCTACTTGTTAAATCTATGAACACACCATTCTAGATTGCATGCTAGGGACTAAGTTAAGTTGAAAACGTCATTCTCTTAACATACTACGTAAGAAAGAGTAATAGGTTGAGTTCTAACAGTGAGCCAACTTGAGCATCTTCATCCGGAAATAAAAGGGATTTGAATGAAACATAACATGTTTGCATGATTATTTGGTGGTGGATAGCATGTCCCCTAACTCGTTTTTCTTAAACTTGTGATCTACTCAAAATCTGTTTCTGTACTATTTGTCCGATTTAATTTAAATAGCTAATCAACTCCAAAAATCCCAAACATTTGTGTGAGCATAGCTTGGTGTGTCTAGTTTATGTGTATAAAATTTCGGAGCATTTGGATAAGTGTAAGTTAGTCTAATAATTATTGTTCGGTGGCTGGTCAGTGGAGACAGCCACCCCGTTTTTGTGACATTTTAAGTATTTGGATAAAACAATCTTCTGCGGGACAGACCCTTATTTTCATATGCTACAATCGACAAATTTTAGTGTTAATAAGGAAAATTAATAGGATATTTGTGTGCTACTTTGTGGTGTGTTTTTTTATGCCTACCAAGTATCCTAAAGTGTACCTGCTTGATCTTAATGTACTCTTTTGCCTACGATTAGGAGCATTTTTTCCTTTGGGTTTTTGCTACGTAACAAGGTTTAGGCGAGGCACCCATTTTGGGTTGACCATATCCCTGATGATGTCTCGTAAACATTTCATTTGACTTTGCATTTCTCACGCATTTTTCATTAGACTAGGGGCTTTGTCCTTACCCAGGTTTTACCATAGCCATTGAGTTTTTTGTGAGACTTAATTCCATTTGCAAGTTCTTACTTTACATTGAGATTAGCGTGTTCCCATAATTAGTGTCGACGAGTCGGCTTTTTTAACTCTATATGATGCCGAATCTACTTGAGTATTTACACACTCAAGGGGAAGTGTTATAAACATTGTATTTAAGGGTGATTATGTAAATCCTAGATAAGATTTGATACTATTTATTCTTTCCTATTAGGACTTGTATCCCTTGGTGGAGAATGAATCTTCCCCCTTATTACTATAAATAAAGGCACTGCATAAGGGGAATAACACATCCTCTATGCAACCCTACAAACACGTCTCCCCCTTGTCAAATTAAAATAAGCTACGACAAATGTTTCACTTTTTTTGTCTTCTAACTTTATATATATAAAGTATGTGCTCTTATTATCTTCCGCCAGAAAAACCGAGTCAAATTCCAAGTGTCGCATTTTCACTAGTCATTCGAGAAATTAAAACAAATAAGAGTAGTAAAAAGCAGCAGAGCAACGAGATTTCCTGCCATCCACCAAAAGAACCAACTGCACGAACTTTAACTAGCTCCGTTTCGTTCAGAGGTTCCATAGAGTAAAAGAAAAACAGTGCATTTAATTTGAAAAGAAGAGAAACAATGGCAGATCAATTGACAGATGATCAACTGAACATACTCAAGATCCCACCGAGGAGGAGTTGGATCAATTTGTGCAGCAGCTGGGCAGTGAGGATGGGAATATTCACTGGGATAAATTCGTCGAACTCATGGCCCAGACAATTTCTGCATTAGCAGGGCAGTGAGGATGAGAATACTCACTGGTATAAATTCGTCAGTTATGGCCCAGATTATCAACCCCAAGTGACCACTCTCACATTATTCTAGTACAATTGTCAATTTAAATACTCGCATTTTTGTCAAGTTATTGACGAAAATAATGTGTCAATATTTATAAGATATAAATATATTTATTTCTTGATAACTAATGTGTATAATAAAAGGGTAAGTTTATCCTCCGATAAAGGTTTAATGCAATTTTGTATTCCTCCTTATTGAAGGATTATGATTCAGCTTAATTGTAAACTAATAATGTTTAAGTGAATATTGTGATCATTTCATTTTTAGCATCAATTTTCATATTGTGCTTGGGATTATGACGAACATATATAGGGGAATTGAGCGATGAACACAATTAGGTGTTTAGTAAAATGTATTTGTAAAAGTGCCTTTAGGATAAAAAGTTGTGATAACCTTATAAACCTATCAAGTTGCAGATGATACTACTGGGCCCCCTAAAAATGTCATATGTTCTTACCTTTTCTTTCAATTAATCGACAATTGTTATCCATGAATGGATAAGCTCAGGACCTCCTCCAACAAAATCGAGGCGAGACTCACTCAGACTGAATAATATACTAGTGTGTAATGTGCTTACTTATGTTAAGTATTTGATATGGGATTTCATAGTACGTAGTCTTTTAAGTTTTTAATTCATCACTAAACTTACAATATTATGTAGTATTAAATCATCTCACTCGATTAAATAAACGAATCTTGTAAAGATTTCAAACAATTGACAAAAAACAGAATGAAACAACTAAAGCACTCCCGCTCCCAGTAATCTAGCTTGGTAGATGCCCATGCGTACATAAACATCCAAGTTTGTGTTGGATTTAAATAGACATTGGTTTTACCATTTAGTGCTACGGTCTAGTGGAATTCCTTTACACTTGTAAGTGAGAGTTCCTAGGTTCGATTCTCATCAAAGGTGAATTTGATCCATATTATTGCTAGCACATTGTAACGCTAAGTCCCCCTTTTAGGGCAGATAATATCGTTTTGTTAAAAAATAAAAATAAAAATAAAAATAAAAAATAAAAAAAGATTTTGGTTGTAATCAAAGACTTGAGAAGGAAGAAATCCTATAGTCAGTTTAAAATTAAGTCTCTCATGGCTTGTTATTGTTTTGTTGTGTTGTGGTTTGGTGGTCTCATAGGACAAGTGTATGCAGCAGATTACTGTTTTAAACCAAAGGGCTTATATGGCCCTTAAGTAGTTGGAACTTGTGTGGTGAAGGACAATTAGGATAAGCTTGTATGGAGGCATCCAGCGTTGATGAAATATGAAAATATATGTGATGTGTTGCAGCGATTAGCACCTCCACATTCCTTCTAAAATTCTTTTGTTCTTCCCATCTAGTACTACGGTCTAGTGGTATTTTTCTTCACTTGTAAGTGAAAGGTCTTAGGTTCAAATCTCGTAGATAGCGAATTCGATACCAAATTAAGTTGCTCATTGTGTGACTTTCTCGAACTCCCCATCCCCTTAGTGTAAAATATATCGTTGTACTTAAAAAAAATTATTTTGTTCTTGTTCTTCGAATCACGGAAATACATCACACAAAATACAAACAAACATTTCAATAATTTATCATGGGCTCAAAGCTGATCAAACAAGATTGGGCGTTTCGTGTTCGAATCTCTGAAACCAAAAAGGAGGAAACAAACCCGGATTTCAATGAACTATAGTTGTCGATTCAAGGTCTCACATGGCTACTTCTAGCAGTGGAGGAGATTTCAGGGCTCCTATCTTCAATGGGTCCAACTACGATTTTTGGTCCATCAAATGAAGATCATATTCAAATCACACGATTTCTGGAAGTTGGTGGACAAGGGTTTTGGAAACTCAGAAACGGAACATGATTCCAGAGATGAAGAACAATTGTCTATGAAAAGGATTTTCAAGTTAAGTGAATGAAACCAGAGATGCAAAAGCTCTTGGTATCATTCAAGGAGCAGTCTCAGATGAGATTTTTCCTTGAATCTCAAACATGGAGACCTCCAAGGTTGCATGGCATGTTCTACAACAAGAATTCCGCGGTGACAAAAAGGTTAGATCAATGAACCTACAATGTTTAAGGAGAGATTTTGAGTATACTAGAATGAATGATGGTGAAACTCTATCCTCTTACTTGACAAGAATCTTGATATTGTGAACCAAATGAAAACCTATGGCGAGGAAATGTTAAGCCAAAGATTAGTGCAGAAGATTCTTATTAGTCTGCCTAAATCTTATGATTCCATTGCATCCATTATATAGGAAACTAGGTACGTTGATACTATTGAGGTTCATGAGGTGATTGGAATATTGAAGGGCTATGAGCAGAGATTGTATGGGCACTCAAAAAACTTGGCTGAGAAAGCCTTTGCTAGTCTTGGTGTGAGCCATTGAAAATAATTATAAGGCTCATGGGAGCAATTCAAACTAAAAGAAGGTTTGGAAAGGAGAAGGCAAGAAGTGGGATAACAAGTTCACTCTACAGACAAAACAAGAAACATGTGGTGTTTCTACCAACACCAAGTGTACGATTTGTGATAAAATACACTATGGTGTCTCTTGGTTCAAGGGAAAACCTAAATGTACCAAGTTTGACAGGTTTAAGCTTCTGGAAAAAGATTGCAATCCAAGAGGAATCCAAGTTGTGAACTATACACATAGGGCAAAATAATAAGTAAATGTCTTCTATGCTTGTAGAGTGACAATATTGGACAAGAAGAGGGGAACTTGGTATATTGAAAGTGAGTGCAGCAATCATATGACAGCACATGAATCATAACGTAGGCAATGTTCTGACGAATCTGCACGAGCAGACGGAGCGGGGGCAGGAGTAGTATTTATGTCACCACAAAGACAAGTACTACCCTATTCCTTCTGATTAAGTGAGTTGTGCTCCAACAACATTACTGAGTACCAAGCATTGATTATTGGACTCCAAATGGAGATAGACATGGAAATCACAACGCTAGAAGTGTATGGCGACTCCAAGCTCATAATCAATCAACTCTTGACTGAATATAAAGTGAGGAAAGATGATCTCATCCCATACTTCTGGCTAGCAACTCAACTGCTACAATAGTTCGAGGCTGTGACGCTAGAACATGTGTCAAGAAAAGAAAATCAAATGGCGAACGCTCTTGTTAACTTAGCCTCAAGTATGGCGCTAGGAAAAGACGAAGCTGCAGACGTGCCAGTTTGCCAAAGACGGTACATCATCTCAATACTTCCAGTCGACACTGAAGAGTGGAAACAGTCAATGATCGACTACTTGGAGCATGGAAAGCTTCCGAATTATCCTAGACACCACTCTGAAATACTTTGACGAGCACTTGGCTTCCTTTGCTACAAAGGAACACTCTACCAACGCTCTTTTGAAGGGTACTTCTAAGATGCCTAGGTGAGGAAGAAATCAATCAAGCCATGGAAGAAGCACACTCAAAAGAATGGATTGCTACTGGCCAAGCATGGTGAATGATTGCCTGGAGTACGCCAAAAGGTGCTAAGCCTGCCAATTCTATGCCAACTTCATACATCAACCGCCTGAACCATTACACCCTACAGTTGCTTCATGGTCGTTTAATGCATGGGGATTGGACATCGTAGAACCAATCACACCTAAGTCATCTGTAGGATAAGCCTACATCTTAGCTGCAACGGACTACTTCTCCAAGTGGGCTGAAGCCGTATCGCTAATGGAAGTCAAGTAGGAAACTGTCATTCGTTTCATCAAGGAGCATATCATCCATCGATATGGTGTGCCTCGACACATCATCATTGATAACAGAAAACAGTTGTCCAACCGACTCATGGACGAGCTCTGTTAGAAATACAATTTCAATCAGCACAAGTCTTCCATATATCATGCTCCGACCAATGGTCTTGCGAAAACATTCAATAAAACGATGTGCAATAGGACAACATATAGGACTCCTACCCAAACTATACCTTATTCTCTCGTATATGGTGTGGAAGATGTTATGCCGCTTGAAAGTTAAATCCCCTTACTAAGGATAGTTCTATAAGAAGCCTTGACTGAAGAGGAAAACGCAAAGCTATGACTTCAAGAGTTGGAAGCACTCAACGAAATGAGGCTCGAAACTCAACAACACTTGGAATGCTACCAAGCACAGCTATCCAAAGAATTCAACAAGAAGGTTCGCCCAAGGTTTTTCTAAACTGGAGATCTTATCTTGGCATTACGAAGGCCCATCATCATAACTCATAAAACAAAAAGCAAGTTCACATAAAAGTGGGATGGACCTTACGTAATACAAGAGGTCTACACAAACGGCGCCTACCTAATCATGGCAGCAGACAACTTAAAGATCGGCCCTATTAACTATAGATTCTTGAAGCGCTATTACCCCTAAACTAAATGCTCAATGTTCCTCACTTATATGAGCGTAAATTGCATAAGGCACAATGCTCCTCACCTGCATGAGCCTAAACTGCACACAACACCAAATACTTCTTGCCTGCATGAGCCTAAACTGCACAACAACAATGCTCCTTGTTTGTACAAGCTTGAAATGTGACACCCAATGCTCTTTGTTTGCACGTGCTTAAAAAGCGACACTTAATGATCCTGGCCCGCAAGAGCATAAACTATGTACAGCAAATCACCATCAAAATCATCATCAAAACCATTAAAAATCCATCATTCCTTTGAACTATGTCATGACTTGATCCCTCATCAACTGAGGGTATGTGGGTAACTTGAAATTGTGAATACTTTATTTCTTTAAAGGAAAAAGTTGGCTCCAAAGCCTTATTACAAAAAAAAAAAAAAAAAAGGCTTAAAGTACAAGGAAATGAAGACACTACTTGAAAGCTATGTCCTTTAAACTACGACAACGATTTTCAAGTAAGCTTTCCAAAGTCTTCAAAATCTCCACATCGGTGGAAAACAAGGTGGGCAACTCCATAGTCATGCCTTTCTCTTGCTCTAGGCGTGAAATCTCCTTTTGATGCTAAGAAAGTGCAGTTTCCTACTCTGAGAGAACACCTTGAAGTCATGATGCTTCGATTTCCAACTGCTCTTGATCTCAAACCAACGCTTCTGGACGCACCTGGACGGAAGCTAAAAAAGTCCATATGACTTGATAACCTTTCAAAGTAGTTAACTGAGAAGACCGAACTTGGGCAATTGATAAGTTTATTGCCATAAGTTGTTGAGCTCTAACCACTGGATTCAACTTCTTTGAGGAAATAGCATTTAAGGAAGAATACTCAGTTGAGGCAGCCATAAGTTTAGCCATTTTGACTTTCAAGAGAGAAATCAACATTAAGGTTGTCAATCGCTGAAATAAGCTTTGACAAGTCATCCTTGATCAAGGCAAGGTACTCAATGGGCACTTTGAAAACTTCTCAATATGGCTTTTGATATCTATGGCTGCTTGAAGGTTGATATAATGGATAAGCTGCTCAGTGCCACTAAGGTTCGGCCATCTTAGAGAGATCTCAAAGCTAGCTGGCAAATATGTTGGACGGATGACAGGCTCTTGCATACCTTTATCTACACACAATAAACTTGGGCAACTTGGCGGATTGGGAACAAGCTTTGCACCGGGCAGATCCCTAATCTCCTTGTCTATAGGTAGATTGTCTCCAAATAGCATCTACGTAAAGGAATGAATGCCCATGTTCGCCAAGTCAAAAGAACAAGAGGGCCTAGCCTAAAGAAGGCAAAGAAAGGTGTTAGAAACAAAACCTAAACCAATGAAAGTAGAGAAATCAAAAGAAAAAAGAAAATACATACATCTTTCTCAAGTGATGCATGGCTATCAAATTGAGGAGGCCAAAACACATTCTTCTTCTTATGACGAAAATTGACATCATTGTCATCCTGAGCACTTTCAACCGGTCGCTTGTTAAAAACTTGTTGACACTGCTGCAAAACAAGCTCATCTTCGTGTGAGTCAACTTCGTCACTCGCCTCTTCAGAATCATCCGAAAGCTGAGAAGACAAACACTAATGTTGAAAAGCTAAGGTCGTAGGTCCATCTTCCAAAAGAGCTGCGCTCACACAAGCAAAAGGTGTCAGCTATGTAAGAACTATAGAACAACCCTCTCTCAGTGCATCATTGCTTGAATGGGAAGAATTGGTATCACTTGTCGTCCCCAAGTCTTCACGATGTACCTTTAACCACCAACCTACGTAGGCACGTGTCACTAGATTACTCTTGAGCTCGTCCTTAGCTGGCAGGGTGATAGAAGCATTTGTGCATACATGGGTACAAGACTCCCAATGTATATACATGGCTTGCAAGGATTTCCACTGTCCGTTTTCCTTCAACTTGCCTAACATATATTGGACAAAGCCAAACTGCCTGTTGAAATTGTGAAGACTATACATCGGTCTCTTTGCTGCAAAGAAACATACCCCAAGCGAAGACTTGTAAGATAAGATAAGTTTAAGAAATGAAGGTGTTAATCATCCCTGAAGCCTCGCCATATTGAGCCAACCCTTACTAGATGATCCATTCTCAAACCTTCATAGCTTCTAAACAATGCCAACGCCTGCAAATCCTCGAGGCTTTTTGCATAAAGCACGCCAATGTACTTTGTCATCAAAGGCCCCCGCTTGGCCGAAGTTTATGAAGAAGGCCCCAGCTTGGCCGATGTTTATGAAGAAGGCCCCAACTTGTCTAAAGTTGAAGAAGAAAAATGAGTGCCAAAGTACTCACCTAACCAACCATACACATAGTGGTAGAGAAGTACTACAGCACGATCTTTGGTATTTGTCGAGTTTGAAACAATATTCAAGCCATCATAAATATTAGCTAAGACTGGAATAACAAGGTTGAAAGATTAACCTGCATCCATCTTGCTAGCCACTTTGAAGACTCTGGGGCAGATAAAGCTGACGTCATCTTTGGGGAAAACAAACTTACAAAGCCAATAAGCTAAGAAAGCAGCTAGGTAAGATTCTTTTATGTGCTCTGAAGCTACGACAAGATCCTCAAACGCTTTCAACTCGGTAAGGGCATGACGCCTAGCTGAACCAATGACACCTGACAGGTCTGAGTCTCTATTTGGCTTAGTGGTCTTGTTGCGGCCACTTTTCTTCGAATGCTTCATGTACTTCATAGCATCCCAATACCAAAATCGAGTCCATGAAGAAATCTTCACGCCTGACTTACCTTGAGCCTCCTGGGAAAGCTTGTGACATGCCCAAAACAAATAGCTGCAACTCACTGGCAATTCTCAACTATTGTGATGAGAAAATTCATGCACGCTAGGAACAACCTCGTCGTAAAACTTACCCTGGATCGGCAAGCCTCCTATCTTATAGAGATCCCAAAGTGAAATCGACATCTTCCCTTGTGACGTGTGAAGCGTGTTGGTCACTGAACATAAATACTCAAAGAATGCATGGAGGACAGAAGGATGGTGATCATAACTAAATAAAGATGTGTACATGGCATGATAAAGGTCCAAGTTGGTAAGCACATCTTCAAGCCACTCTTAATAAAACTCAGCAAAGACAGCCTCTCTAGTAGTAGACAAGATGCCATTCCAAGTCATAGTTGCACTACGGATGCGATCACCAAGAAGGTCAAATGAAGCAAGTGAATTGTCATGAACATGGTACGAAGGATTCAAGATAAGAATCCTCAAGGTACACGCCTTCTTCTTCATATTTGGTCGACCACAATCTGTCACCTCCCAAGATATTTTAGAAGACCACTACTTGATATGCAACGAGTTGTCTTTTGCAAGAAGAACAAGTGCCTTAGGGCTAGTCAATGGCACATAAAAGTTTCAACGTCGTTACCCTATCTTGCGAGTTGCCTTCCTTCACAAGAATAGTGATGGTATTGCTCTTAAAGTACTTGAAAAATGCCATGGCTGCAACAGAAAAAATAAAAAATAATAAAAAGGAGAAAAGACAACATAAGAACAAGGTAGGATGGCAAGAAAAAAAGAAAGAAGAAAAAAAAAAGGATTGCTTAACTAAAGAAAAAGACATGCGAGACAAACCTCATGAGTGTTGAAGGATGACGATGACAAAGTCACAACAATGAAAAGAAATCAATCACCAAAGCTTGAGCAGCATAGCAAAGAAGGCAGCTACAAGACAATCCTTCAAAGCGCACTACAGTTGCAAAGAAAACCAAAATGATACGCAAAATCACTACGCAACCCCGCAGTGATTACACAAGCAGTTTCGTACACTGCATGGCAATGTCACCATTGAGGGAAACTGTGACCAAAAGGCAATACACACTGTAACTTCACTGCAATTTTTTGCATAGCACCACACGGTAAAAAGTGACACGCTGCAACAAACACCAAGCAGCAATTACACATGGTAGCAGCAATAAAAAGGGCACAACAACAAGCAAAGTCAATGTACACAGCAAGGATTGTAAACACTAAAATTCCTAAAACAAACGAGACAAGAACACGTGTACAAAATAATAGTTTGTATTAATGATTTTGGGGTTACAATCTCTCTCAAATTTGATCCTCTGATTCGATCTCCGTAAGGTGTTGATTTGTGGATATGTGATTGATCCAAGGGCCGTCAAAGCTTGATCTTAGATGAACGATTGAAAGTTTCTTCACGGGCCGTTGGGGCTTGATCTTGACGGTTGATGAACGAATCTTCAAGGGGGTTTTGGGCTTGATCTTGAAGAATAGTTGTGCGGGTTTCTTCAAGGGCTTTTGGGCTTGATCTTGAACGTTGATAGAGGTCTTCAAGGGCTTTTGGGCTTGATCTTGAAGAACAGTGATGAACGGATCTTCAAGGAGCTTTTGGGCTTGATCTTGAATGAACGATTGAATGTGTGGATTTGTTGATGTTGTTGATCCAAAGGGCCGTTGGGGCTTGATCTTAGGATGAACGGATGATGAACGATGAACACTTTCTTCAAGGGCCGTCGGGGCTTGATCTTGAAGGAGGATTTGACGAAGAACGAAGAGAGCTTTCTTGATCCTTCGGGATTTACTTGGGAGTTTTAGAGTTTCAAAGCTTCAAGGTTTTGGTGTGATGTGAATTGGTTATGAATTGGTCTCCCAAAATGAATTCTTTGGCTTCCTATTTATAGAATTCCAAAACTTGATTTTTGGATTTAAATAATCAGATGAAATAAATCATTTCTGCCAAGTGTTGAACGTGTCATGTTTGATGACTTTTCTGATGATTCTGGATTTTTTGTTCAGTCACATGCTATGTGTAAAATTTATGTCACACGTGAACGTTGAAATTTTAATTATTGATCAACATTTATTTCACCGAAATTTCGATGTCTACAAGGATATTGTGACAAAAACACACACCTAATTGTCTTATAAATAGGGTCAATTGCTTCCTAATGCTGTAAGGGAAGTACATACCAAATAGCGTAAGGAAACTCAAAAGAACGAAGCAAATTCCAAGCAAAAAGGGCAAGGTGATACACGGCAATAAAGGGGAAAATGCTGTTTTTCCTGCAACAAAAAAAAAACATCAAAAGAAAAGAAAAGGAAACAAAGAAATAAGGAAAGGGCTACAAAATTTCCAAAACATCAAAGGAAAGTACTTTTCCTTGCCAAAATACAAAAGGCAATCCATCCAAAGCAAGGACAAGCCTTCAAGCTTCCTAAACCAAGAGTGAAAATACCCCCTTGGCTGAAAAAAAAAAAAAGAAAAGAGGAAAGGAAAAAAAATGCAAATCCTACTTACCCAAGGACAAGCAGTAAATCATTCAAAAAACCTTGAAGGAAATCACCAAAGCTTTCCAACACTTTGAAGGAAATCACCCTCATTACCAAAATTGAAAGAGGTTCCTACCTAAGGAAGGAAAAACAATTTTTTCCTACAGCCACATGGAAAACAAATTCAAAATATACCAAATGTATTTTGTCAAAATTATGGAAAAATCAATACGCACAATGAGTATGTGCCGATTTATCCATTTCCAAAATTTCTTTCAAGATCAAGCCTCTATGGCCCTTGAAGAAAAGATTTCATTTCATTCAAGATCAAGCCTCTATGGCCCTTGAAGAAAAATTTCATTTTCATTCAAGATCAAGCCTTTATGGCCCTTGAAGACAATTTTCATTTCATTCAAGATCAAGCCTCTACGGCCTTTGAAGAAATGTTTCGTCCAAGAAATATGCCTCAATGGCTCTTGACAAAATTCATCACTTCAATTCAAGACCAAGCCTCAATGACCCTCGAAGAAATGTTTTGTCCAAGAAATATGCCTCAATGGCTCTTGACGAAATTTATCACTTCAAATCAAGACCAAGCCTCAACGGCCCTTGGAGGAATGCTTCGTTCAAGAAATACGCCTCTACGGCCCTTGAAGAAGCAAACTAATTCAAGATCAAGTCTTGACGACCCTTGAGTTAGAACATTCACATTCCAGGACTTGAAAACACATTTCCTACATGTGATAAGCACATGCCTACAATGCGCCTTGAAGTAGGGGCATTTGTAGACATGTAAATTTCGTTGCATTCGTTACATACAAATAATGCATCATAAAGCTCCACGTGGCATATGACTCATCACAAATGGACAAGTCATCAATGATATGTGGCATAAATCAAGTAAAGGAAGCTCAAAACTTCCCCAAAATTTGGCCAAAAGGAACAACTCTCCTTAAACTCGGCAAGGGGCCTAAATTGCTCCCAAAACCTAAAAGAAAGCTGAAGCATCTTTACAAAACAAGCAAGAATTGAAGATTGCTTGCAAAATAAGCAAGACAACCCTATAGATTTCAGCCAAACAAGGGAAAGTGGCTGAAATTAAGACACAAAACATGCCTAAATTCCCCCATGGATGAATCAAGACACAAATCAAAGCCAAATCCATCCAAAGGTATGGCTTTGGAAGTCTATAAATACAAGGTCCCCAAACACAAATGGGGGTCAACAATTCTACATCAAGAAGAATCTCTGCACCAAATCTTTGAAGACTAATGCGCTGCCAAAGCTCTCTTCAAAGAATGCACAACCAAAGCTGAAGCTTTTTTTTGACAAAAGCTAAAGCATTCCCTTGAAAAATCAACAAGCACCTGTGCCAATTCCTTTAAGACTTTGTTGCAAGCTCGAAACTTGTAACGATGTTCGATTCAAGATCAAGTCGCCAAGACCCTTGAATCAACTAAATTCTACATCAACACTCCCTTTGCTGCAGCCCTAAACCTAAGGTGAAGACTATCCAAGCGTTGTTCCAAGCTCAAAACTTGAAGTAATCGTTCAATCGTTCATCCGTGATCAAGTCATCGTGACCCTTGGATCAACAACCTACGCATCTACATCAAATTGAAGACTAAATCACATGAAAATTGTAAACATAGATTGTAGCCCTACAAATTCATCAATACAAATCTACTTTGTACATGTGTTCTCTTTTCATTCGTTACAGAATTTTCGTGCTTACTGTGATCTTAAGATCAAAAGGTTGAGGAGTGATAGAGGAGATGAATACACTTCACTAGAATTCAAGGAGTTATGTTAAGAATTGGGATTAGAAAAGTAGTCAGTAGTTGCCTATACACCATAACAAAATGGTTTAGCAGAAAGGAAAAAAAGGACTATGGTTGAAAAGGCCAAGACCATGTTACATGACAAAAAAATGCCACTTTCCTTTTGGGGTGTGTAAGAAAAAGGCCATTGGATCTCATCCAGATCCTTTTTTCTAGGATACTAGAGATCTTCACATCCTATCCATTCATCAAACATCGTGCGGCCAAAAATCATTTTGAATTTTTTTTATTTGAAATTAAACACAAACAGTACCAAATGAAAATTGGCCAAACAATGTACTATGAATGGATAGGATGTGATCTTCACAAAAAAGATCCGGAGAGGACCCAAATCCCATGTTGAAAAGGTTGATAAGATATTTCATATATAATCGCCCTACAGTTAGGGCAAAGGTGTTCTTGAATTTGAGCAACTGATGGAATGTGGTCCTGAAGCTTGTGAAGCCAATTGGTAGGTGTATTGAAGAGGTTATCGACCTATCTTATATAAAGAGAAGATTGACATTCCCTTCATTAGCTATCTGTTGGCCTGAAGGTAACCATTTAAATCCACAAACTTCCTGCTAGTGACCTGCATAGGTTCCAACAACTGGGGAATCTCAATCTTACATCATTGTTAATAATTCTACCATTCAATCCTCATGTAGTTAAGATGTGCTTATTCTGGGGCAAGGAACCTACTCTTGCTTGGTGCCCACTTCTATGTTATTCATTTAGTTGGGATAAAATCTCATAACTAGACCTAAGAATTGTTCAAACCAACGACAATATGCTGCTCATCAGGAGCCCAGCTGATGTATGTAATTGGACCCTCTTCGTTATTGGTAAGATTTTAGTATTTGCAAAAGTAGGGTTAAAACGTTTAAAATACTTGCAAGAGAACAAGGTAATTGTAGTATAAACCGCTTAAACAAGGTTGTTCTCCATAGAGATTATTTAAAACATTTATGTAAAACCAAATCTTAATTAATTATTTAAAACAAAGTTTTGAAAATGATTGATATTGTGACATAAGTTATTAAAAAAAGGAAAAATGACATATAGAGTACACTTTTAATACTTAATTATATATTGAGACAACACTTTTTAAACATTTCAAGGAGACAAAAGTTAATACATGTGAAAAATGACATCATTGCCTTTTTTTTCTCTAGAGTGTAAGTTACAATATTACCCTTTATAGTGGAAAAGTCTTTCTCACACTTATGAGACAACCCGTCTCTAATTATTATATTTTTCTCCCCAAGCGTGTAAAGTGATGGTAATGCCCTCATGGTTTAGTGATGTGGATGTACATATGTAGTTTTAAATTATTATTTCTACCATCGTAGTTAAATTGTACTCGACGTCACGAGTGCATTGACGAGAGTTAAGGCCGAATTGGATTCGTAACGAAGAAGTTACGAACAAACGAGTGTGTACATGGGTAGAAAAATATTTTTATGGGTTAGCTATACCTTACCCACCAATTACCTTAGTTCCTAATTTCTTTGGACCAATTAAATAAAAAATCTCTCTGCTTTTTCCTTATGCCCAATCACGCACTTACACACCTTCACTCTCTCTCTTCTCTCATACATTCTTCTTCTTTCTTCTCATTTCGTACACCCAAGCCACCCTTACCTCAGAATCATCATCAAAACTCACAAATCGAACTAGAAATCACTACCATTGCACTCACCTCGACCCCACAAACTCATTGGTACCTTTAGGTCGAGGAATAGATGTCGACAATTCGAGAACTCGCGAGCTCCGGCGAGGAGTATTTTTCTACATCGTGATCGTGGTCTTTTTCTAAGGTTTAAAGGCTCGAGGTAGGTCCTAATCAACTTTATAGGGACCCTGGATTAGTTTTGGAGCAATTTGAACGTTGGGATAGGCAAGAACAAGGAGTTGCAGGTTGGCCGGTTGTTCCAAGCTTTATTTCGACCACTTTCTGTCAGTTTTAGGACCTCAAATAGGTAAGATTTTGTTCTTCTAGTTGAGAGCTTCAAATCCATATAAAATTCATGGAATTTGGTTGAAAAATGATGAAGATATTAAAGTTTTAATATTTTCCAGAAACCGGCGAGGCAGACGGCGGCCGGTGGGGGATTCCGGTGAAGCCACCGGAGAAGGAGGAGAATATTCTGTCAACTTTGACGGAATATACTAACGGCGTCACGTAACTCCGTTAGTTTTTTAAACGCAATATTCTACTATTTAACGAAATATTCCCTAACGCTGTTAGGGATTTCGTCAGCGTGTCAGGCATGTGCGTGCGCGTGGTTGGCGAGTGTGGTCGTGCCTTGGCCGGTGCGTGAAGGTACGTGAGATGTCAGAAAATTAATCCAAAAATATCATGGTGTTCGTGCTGTTGAGTAGGTCACGTTGGTATTTTCAAACACCCCATTTGAGCAACGTATAAGAAGTTATTCCTAGGGTATGTGTATGTGCTTTAAAATTAATGTAAAATTTGTTATTTCACTTATAGGTGAGACGTACCCTGAGGACGAGTGTGGTCAGGTGAGACTTCGGGGCTACAATCCTGCTACTTATCAGTGAGTGGGCTTTTCTTTTCTATTTATGTATATATGATTATGATTCCCATAAATTGTTTTAAAGGAACGTATATTTTAAATGCCATGTTATGTGTGCATTAAGTGTTAGTATTGCATTAGTATAGCTATGCATAGTATTGGATAAGGCTGCAGAGGCTCAGGTAAGCTTTAGGTGAGTACATCATGATGGTAATGGTTGTGTTATGTGTGGTTATACGTTGATGCATTTTGAGCTCATTATCCTGCACCCCGATGTTAGTGTTCCTGCCCGTGGCTAGGGCACAATCCTTCACATGATGTTCTCCTCCCGCACTGAACGCTCACTTTGGATCCAAGTTTGGTACACAGCCCTGTCGTACAGACCACAATAGGTGGTTCCGACTCGTAGGTGACCCACGATTATTCACACAGCCTTCACGTGATCGTAGCACTTGAGCATATTTATTTACACCCAGCCCCGTTGTACAGACCACAATAGGAGGTTCTGACTCATGTGCAGGCATACTTGATGAGCTATAGATTCAGCGGTACAGGTCATATTAGGTGACTTCGGCTGGCATACTATTTTACATTGATTCGTATCACCTGGCTTACACATTTTATGGTTAAATATCTTGACATGGCATATCACTGTTTTCACTACTTCTAAGCATTATCTTTATGTACGTACGTGTTATTATTTTTTGGAAAATTATACTGGTTTTACAGTGAGGGGTTAGTATGTTCATAAAGACAACTGTGTTTTCAAAAGCTTTGTTTTTGCCCACTCACATTTTCTGTTTTTCGCTCCTCCAGGTTCTAGGTAGCTGGTCATCCTTGGTGGCTCACGAGGACTTTCATGGCGGTTCTGACATCTCTATAAATAAGTAGGGATCTTTTCCCTGTTTGTATAATTAGTACTTAGTTGGTTTGACTGCACTTTCGTTTACCTATGCTCTAATATTTGTATAACTTGCTTGGTCACCTTCACTCACTTATATTATCTTAGTTTAGATAAGTTTGGATTTAGGTTTTTATTTATTTGCATTTCTTTTATTATCACTTTTGTTGCGCATTTTGGCTACGTCACCCTCACGTGACGGCCAACACGTCTCCACCTCAGTCGAGGTGTGTCACTTATATGTCTTTCTCTCACTTTCTCTCTTAAGAAATATTGGTTCCACTTAATTATTCAAATTAATGAATGAACTTATGGATCTATAACCTCTACCCAGTTTACCATCCCATTCCCATTCCTAGTTGGACAATTAAAATTCCCATCTAGTTTTAATTATTTGTTAGATGGGTATAATTCCCTTCTTTTTTTCCCTTTTCAAGTTCAATGTGCCTTGAAATTGGATTGAAGAATGTTCTTGCTGCTTTATAGTATGTGATATTCAAATCAAACACGATTTATCACAGATAACCTTATATTGACCAATTTAAGATGAGTTTCAAATAAAACAAATTCTGAATTAGAAGACCTTTGCCTTGCTTCTCTCCCCCAAAATTCTATTGTTTTATTTCAACTTGTGTTGACGAAAAAAAATTCTATCAAAAATTTGAATTTGTAAAATGAAAAAAATAATACAAGAATTGGATTTTGCAAATGAAATTTACCGAACACACCTGCGACTTAATAAACCAAAAGATGATTTAGTGAACTTTTGTAGACATTGTCATTTATCGAAAATGGGTTGAAATGATTTAGCAAAAATGTTGAAGATGGTTTGAACTGCTGCAAAAATAGTCAAATATAGCTACTGTGAATTAGTGAACTTTTTATGAGATTATTGCTTGTTCTTAAATTATCAATATTTGTGAACTATGAACTGTTTTGTTTGGAACAAATATCTTCTTTTGGGATATATGATTGTTCATGATTACATAGCTTTTAGTACTCAGTTTATCATGAAACTTTTCATCCTATATGTGCTTATCAACTGTTTGTTGTTAAGATTGTGTATATGGATATTAGTTTGGATATGGTGATATGCAATAGAGTAAGAATATAAATTAGAACTCTAAAAGGTTTAAATTGTGATTTCATTGGTCTTTAGTGTCTACAATATCGATGAAGACATTAAATTTAGCCAACATTCCAATTCTCACTGGTGGGAGCAATTAGAAGAAGTGGAGGAGGCATATCAATTTGTTATTGACTCTTAATAAGATTGATATAGTAATTGACAACCCTAAGCCAATTTTCATTGATCAAAAGCACCAGGGCTGAGAAGTCGGATCATGAGAGATGGACAAGTGCTAATAAGGTTACATTTTCTATGTTGGAAAGTGGCATGACTGACACAATCAGAGAAGGAATCAAGATACCTGATTTGATTATAGACTACTTGAAGGCAATAGAGAAAAAGTTTAAACAGTCAGAGAAAGCTGAACTAAGTCAATACATGTCCTTGCTTACAACCTATAAGAATGAGGGTACTAGATCTATCAGGATCACATCATGAAGATGACAAATGCCGCAGAAAAGCTACATTCCATGGATGTGAATATTGGTGAAAAGCTACTGGTCATTGTGATTCTCTAAGCACTCCCTTCCAAGTACAGCTAGCTAAAAGTATCCTACAATACATAAGATAAGAGCTGGGATATTGATGAACTGATTGCACAATGCATGCAAGAAGAAACTCAATAAAAGCAAAATAAGATTACAAAGAGATTAAGGAAGTCAATTTTGTGCAATCTAGAAAAGAGAAGAAAACTTTCAACAATGGAGGCTCTTCTGGTAATAGAGATGGTACATTGGTAGGTACATTGAGTCTGGGCAACAAAAAGGGCCTTTTGCACTCTATTTGGAGAAGAATGGAACAGTAGCATAATACACAACACCTGAAACACCTCAATAAAATGGAGTCTAAGAGAGAAGGAATAGGTCTCTCATTGGCATGGTTAGAAGAATGATGACATGATCCAAGCTACCAGGGTTTTTATTTGGAGAAGCTTCGAAAACTGCAAATTATATACTGAATAAGGTTCCAAGCAAAGCTGTTTCTTCAACACCATTTTATTTGTGGCACAACATAGTACCTAATTATAGGTATTTTCATGTTTGGGGTTGCAAAGTTGAAGCTAGGTTCTACAATCCTAGTGAAAGAAAACTAGATCCAAGAACACAATCTTTTTACTTTATTGGTTACCTTGAGAAGTCAAAAGGATATAGATTCAATATTCCTCAAGGTCACACTCGAATTCAAGAGTCACAAAATGTTGTGTTCTTAGAAGATTAAGATAGTTATGACTTATGTAGGGAAAATTTTGTTTTTGAAGACATTGATCAGATTCATGAGCATCCTATACAAGTTGACTGCAATCCAATCTTGTTGTTTCCTCAGCCAATGTCCACTTACATAGAAGATTTGACTGCTAAAATGGATTCTGATGTTAGCAACACTATGGAAAATAAGCAGTCTGCTACAATCATAGATACTGTCACATAACTTAATCAACAAGAAGCAATGGAAGTGCCACCTCAATTTGAGCCAAGAAATCACCTAGAATTCGAAAAACAATAGTTGTCAATGACTATGTTTATTTACAAGAAGCTGAATTTGATATAGGTAATGTTGATGGCCCACTTACATACACTCAGGCGATAAAGAGTTCTTAATCAGTCTTATGGAAAAATGCAATGAATGATGAATTGGATTCAATGTTCAAAAACAATGTTGGACACTAGTGGAATCTAATTCTCATATTAAGCCTATAGGTTGCAAGTGGGTGTATAAAACTAAGGGAGATGCTCTTGGTGGAATTGAGAGATACAAAGACAAATGATTTATTCAGAGAGAAGGCATCAATTACAATGATACCTTTTCACTGATTTCTTCTATAGATTTAATGAGGTTTATTATGTCTTTGGTTGTACATTATGATTTGGAGCTACATCAAATGGATGTGAAGACAGCTTTTCTCAATGGAGACTTAGAAGAGGGAAAGAAAATATGGTATGCAAGCTCAATAAATCCATATATAGCTTAAAATAGGCTCCAAGGCAATGGTATTTAAAGTTTGATCAAGTTTTTGCTTCACAAGGTTTTGTAGAAAACAAATTAGATAACTACATATACATCAAGTTTGCTGGATCAAAGTTCATTTTTCTGGTGCTTTATGTTGATGATATTCTTCTTGCTATCATCTCAAAGTTGCTACAATACCAAAAGAATGCTAAGTAAGAATTTTGAGATGAAGGACCTTGGTGAAGCTCACTATGTTCTGGCAATCGAAATTGTTCGTCATAGACAAATGAGACTTCTTGGCTTATCTCAGAAGGGCTATACTGACAGAGTGCTACTTAGGTTCAATATGGAAGATTGTAGCAATGGTCAAGTACCAATTACAAGGGAGATATGTTTTCAAGAGATCAATGCCCTAAAGACTGATTTCGAAGTTTAGAAGATGCAGTCTAAACCTTATGCTTCCATGGTTAGAAGTCTTATGTATGCAACTATTTGTACATGGCTAGATATTGCCTTTATTGTAGGCATGCTAAGTAGGTTTCAATCAAATACAAGATAAGCACATTGGGTAGCTGCTAAAAAGGTTTTGAGATAGCTGCAAAGAACTAAGGATTATATGTTGGTTTATGGCAAAGGTGATTTTCTAGAACTTGTGGGATACATTGACTCAGATTTGACAGGAGATGTGGATGATAAAAAGTCTACAGGGGGTTATATCTTGATGCAATGGAGGTGCAGTCTCACGGAAAACTGTAAAACATGTCTCATGGAAAACTGCAAAACAAATTGTCATTGCTACATGATGAACCAATATTTATACTATATTTTCCCCCTTTTATATATTTCTATTCTTGTCTAGTTTAGTTGGAAGTTTTAAGTTTTGTGATAATTTTGCCATTTTGTGTTTTTAGGAGCAGCATGATCAAGTTTGATGGAAAAGTATGCAAACGGTGAAAGTTTTGAGTGATTCCAGTTGGTGCTGATTCACAAGAGATTGAAGCTGATTCCTAGCCAATTGTTCCCAATTTAAGAATGAAGAAAGCAGACATTTCAAGCTTTCTAAGGACATCTCTCATTCATTGAAATCTAAGGACTTTTGGTCTACCAAACGTTATGGCCAATTCTACCCACTCTAGCTAATAAAATAAGAAAGCAAATGCACCTTGAGCTTTGCTCTATCATCAGTACTCGGAAAAAAATTAGTTTTTAATTCCACTCATTGGCCTTTAGAGCAAAGAAAAAGCCCAGAGGAAAAAGTGGAGAGCACAATTTCCCACTCCATTAACTAATAAAATCTGGCGACGCACGACAACGGATAAGTGGGTAGAAGACGAAAAGATGGATGGGAATTTTCTGTGAGTGTGTAGAGCACGGCAGAGGGAGTGGGATAGCAGGGAAAAGCGGAATGGTACAAAAACATAGGGATGGTAGAGAGCAGAGGGCAGAGAGCAAAAAAGAGGAAAAAGGGAAAAAGGTGTCGTAGCTCAAAAAGGAGAAAAAGAAAAGAAGATGCAGGTTCCTCTCTTCAAGGGGAAGATGATCAGTGGGCTCCTTTCGTAAAAAAAGGGTTTTCTTTCTTTGATTTTTAATGGATAATTTCTTATGTATTAAAACAAGTATGTGTGACTAATTTCTTTTTTGCTAGAGTGAGGCCATGAGCCTCGACATGAATACGTAGATTTCTCTTTCAATTGCTTAAGTGTTGTTACATGCTTGCTTTGATGTTTTCGATCACTGAATTAAACTATCTATGTGTCTTGATGTTTGATCACCATTAGGATGCTTAGAAAAGTCATCGGATGCAATTTTGAACGAATGTCACGTTAAAATTGGTTATGCTTCTTGTGATTGAGGATTGTAATTTCTCCTAAGGTAAATATCATACTTTTAGGGATTACATGGTTTAACAAAAGGATTTTCACCAAGATTAATGAATCACTCATGTTTATATTTAATCCAAATGTCATGGATAAATTGCATGTAGTGGCATACGTTTTAGCTTGAATGTCACAAGTAAAACATACACAAGGAAAACCCAACCTTCAAAGCAAGTGTGTTTTCAATTTCTTAAGCAATTGGAAGAGCTATGTAGGAGTATTGTTTGTAAAGGTTGAACTCTAGCGCCTTGTCAATCTAAGTTTCTTCAATTATTTGTATTATCTTGAGTTTCTAGATTTACTTGTTTTGTTTAGTTGGATCACTATTCCTATAAGCCAATTCCCATTTTAGATATTTGTTTAAGTCACGTACAGTAGTATTTTGTTTCGTCAAATTAATGTAGTTCTTAGAGTTAACTAAGTTAAATACACAAAAACTTGTAAATTGTTTATATCATTCCCTGAGGAGATTGACCTTGCTTGAGCCATTCTATGCTACAAACAATTGTTCTCTTGCAAGAATTTTTTATGGTTTAACCCTTGTTTTACAAGTGGTAAAATCGCTATCAAGAAATTGGTGCCGTTGCCATGGACTGTGCCAACAGTTCCCGAGCTTTTGTGTTTATTTTGCTTATGCTTATGTTTATGTCTTATTTTTATTAATCGTTATTAAAAATATAATAAAAACAGCAATTAATTTAGTTTAGTTTCGACCTTTGATTAAGTGTAGTGGATGGGTGGTGTGAGATTTTTGTCTTTGTTTAACTAACTAGTGGTTGCCAATTTGCATAAACTGTGTTTTTGATTCATCTGGGTTTACTTACTTTCTTCCCCCTTTTGTTGTTTAGTTAGTTTCTGTTAAGTTTTATTTTATTTTATTTTTATTTTTATTGTGGCTTAATATTTTTATTGTGTGTTCATGTGTAGTATATGGTGATTGGAACAAGGTCCAAAGATAAGGTGCTTGCTCCTTACGACCCTAAACCAGAGAGAAGTGAAAGAAAGTTAGCTAGAGAAAGATATTTAGCACAAGACTCAAACCTTTGTGATACCTTTCTTAAGGATTTGTTCCATGATCTTGAGAGCAACACATCTATTTTCCAACCTTTAGCCCTAGTTGCAAACATGGCCCTAGCCTTATCTGCAACAAGTCAACCTTTAAGGAATTCATTAGCAGCGAGAGTCAATGTAGTGTACCTGTATTGTATATCCAGATGTGGAAGATGGGACAACCTTTGAAATCAAACCTGACATCCTCAACATATTGCCGTCTTTTGATGCGTAAAATAAGTTAATACACAAAATTAAACCCTCTTTTTATCAAATGTAGTAAAGTATGTAAGTAGGGATCGTTCTAGGCCGGGGATTAGGAGGGATTGCTAAACACTTGAAAACTGACTTAAAAACATAAAAACAAAATTTAAAACACTAAACTAGACTCAAAGAATGCAAAACTATACTTTAAAATACTTAAACAGACATAAAACTCAAAACAGCAACCTAATGACTCAAAACTGCCTAAAAACCACTTTCTGGGCAGTTTTGAGAACCTAACAAGAACTTGGACGAAGTTGGATGAAAACTTGAATCAAAACACTTAGAAACACAAATCAAAACACTTTCTAACTAATCTAAGACTTCAAAATAAAGGGGGATTTGTTTTGGACGAAAATTGAAAACAAAACAGAAACTTTAAAACAAAACAGATTGTAAAACGTTTTTGGATGAAAAGGATGGATAAAAGGCTAGTTAGGAGGTTCTTCTCCACACATGACACACTTGCAAACAAAATGATTTTCAGTTGTTCTTTCAATAAATTATGAAACTCAACACCCCAAGTTAATTAGATACGCTTAAATTAACCTTCAAGTTCTCCTTAAGTTAATGAATTGGATGGAAAAGCGCATACAACAATTCAAAGCATTCCTCAAAGGTTCCTTACGTGATGAGCACAATAAAGATACAATCAAGAATCATGAAGCACAATGAGAACTATAAGTGTTGACGAGGCATTCGTTACTATGATGAGCATGAAACTAGTGCCAAGAATTCATTCAACGCGATCGTTTTCAAGCGACCTTCACTACTTGTGATTATAAGATTGTAACTATTAGGTGAAACTCCCTCATAATCTAGCATCATATTCATGCATGAAAACTAAGCGTGCACTCTCAATCAACATACACAAATAAGTTATCAATCAAATAGATGAACGAATTGAATCCGCAACTTATGAAATAACAACTGAATGTAATCAAATCATATTGCAAGCATGTACATGGTTTCGAATCACCCCCCAACTAAGGGGGTTTAGTTCCTCATTCTTGCAATACAAAGATACATAAAATTAGACATTAAAATCAAAGGAAAGAAAACACCTAAAATGCTCCAACTTGGAAAGCAAGTGCATCAATGGATCTCCCTTCCTCCTTGTTGCGGCATGAAGCTTGTGGACAGATTTTTGGGTGGATTTATGGTGTAGAATGGATGGGGAATGATATGGAGGGGTTTAGGGTGAATGTGGAAGAGTGTTTGATGGTTGGAAGGTGGTGGAGAACTAGGCAAAGAGGGTGGAAGAAGGTGGAGTGGCTGTTATGTTTTCTAGGCACTAGAATGGTGTTTTTGGGGTGTTTTGCTTCCTAGGGTGTGTATGGACGAATTTCTGTGATAAAATGATGAATATGGGGGATTGTCCTTTGGCCAAGGGGTGTAAACATGTATTTATAGGCCCCAAAAACCTTAGAAAATCAGGTTAGGTTAAGGATGAAATGCATGGTAATTTGTGTGTGTGGTGTGCAATGGTCCAAGGGTGAAAATGAAGTGATGATGCAAAGTGTGAAGGGTAAAATGGAGTGGTCTTGAAGCTAGGGAGCATGAATGATTGTGTACATTGCATAGAGATGGAAAGGGAGGTGAAAATGTGTCAATAAATGGGTCAAAGGTGCAGCAACATGTGGTACACAAGGCATGGGATTCCAAATGTGAATGATGGAGCATCAATTGGTGCATGTAATGGATGTAAATGTTGTCTAAAATCTAATGAGTGAAGGGAACAAGAGGTATCAAGCAATTGAGTGTAATAATTAAATGAATTGAAGCATGAAATTAGAAATTATGTAGGGGACAAGAGTGATCAAGCATGGCATGGAATCCAAAGGGAATTCTATGTGGTTTGCATGGCAAGGAATGCAAGTTGGGGTGACAGATTTTTGGGCTGTTTTCTTCATCTTTTGGACCATAATTCTTCATATTCTTGGCCTCTTTAGTTCTCAAATTCGTCCATCCACTTGGCCCATGCATTTGCTATCCATTCCAAGCCCGAAACATGCTCCAAAGGCCTCCAAAATGCATCTTCTTGCATACTTTGTACTTAGAGTCTGAAAACACACGAAAATGACTTTAAACATTAAAATAACTAAGGAAACACGACATAAATGCACAAGAACAAGCCAACTAAGTCGCATAAATATGCTCTTATCATCTTTTCATGGGTTGCCAAACATTGATCCCAACATGCATTTGGCTGATTTTGTTGAGGCATGTGACAACACCATAATCAGAGGTTTCTCTTCTGAAGCTATCAAGTTATGCTTGTTCCCTTTCTCTTTGAAGGACAAAGCCAAGGCGTGGCTACATTCTCTCCCTGCCAATAGCTTTACAAAGTGGACAGAATTACAAGAAAAATTTCTCAATAAGTTTTTTCCCTCTTCCAAGACTCTTGCACTCAAGAAAGAGATGTTGACTTTCGCTCAAAAGCCAAACGATTCTTTCCATGAAGCTTGGGAACGGTATAATGAGACGTACACAAAATGTCCTCATGCTGGGTTTGATTCTAACCTTCAAATGAACATCTTTTATGATGGTCTCAATGCCACCACCAAGAGTCAAGCGAATGCATCTGCTGGAGGGTCGCTAATGTCAAAATCAGCAAGGGAAGCATTTGAGTTGTTTGATATGATGGCTTCTGAATCCCAACAATGGACAGAAGAACAAACACAAAAGGGGAGAGTTTTCGAGATTTCTCAGAGTCCTACTAATGTTTATGCCCAAATTGCTAAAATGGAGAAGAATTTTAATGCCAAGTTTGTTGCCTTAATGCAAGTCTCTTCCATGCTCAATGCCCAAGAAGCTTGCATCATTTGTAATGAGACAACTCATGACATTACTCAATGCCCCAACAAGGATAGCTACCCTGAGCTTTTGCAAGAAAATTTGAATATGGTGAATAATTTTATTAGACCCAGGACTGACCCTCATTCCAATATATATAATCCTGGGTGGAAGAACCATCCCAATCTTAGTTGGGGTGGCAACCATCAGCAACGTCAATACCAACAGTCTTTCCAATCAACTAGTGAGATTAAGAAACCATCTTTTGAAGACCAAATGTCGCAGCTAGCTCAACATATGTCCGCTATCTCTAATAGCACCAACAATTTTGTCCAATCCACACAATCTAGCATTCAGAATCTCATGGCATCAGTGGGAAATTCGGAGACTCAAGTTGGACAGCTTGCTACCATGTTCAATGAAAGAAAGAAAGGAAAGTTCCCGAGCCAACTTGAGAAAAATCCAAGAGGGATGGAGCATTGCAAAGTCATACGGACATTGAGAAGTGGCAAGAGCTATCACAACAGAGAAGTGGTGCACTATGAAGCCGAAGTGGAAGAAGAAAAGCTTACTGAAAGTGCACCATTGGCTGCAAAGTCTCGGTCAAGGGCTGTTTCTGCAGCAGGTATTCCAGATCCTAGCACGAGTGACAAAGTGCAATCTCAACCCAACTTTGATGTAAACAAGGAAAATGGTCTTGGCAGTTTATTTGCACCTTCTGACAAGCCACCATACAAGCCACATTTGCCATTTCCACAACGACAGCAACAACGTTCCAAGGATCAACAATACATTGAATTCATGAAGACGTTGGCTAAGGTTCAAATCAATTTGCCCCTATTAGATGCTATTAAACAGATACCATCATATGCCAAATTTCTGAATGAGCTATATTCTAAAAAGAAAAAGTTCTTGGAATATGAAAATGTGATTTTAACTGAGCAATGCAGTGCTATCCTCTTACATAAGCTACCATCCAAGAAGAAAGATCCGGGAAGTTTCACCGTCTCTTTTACTATTGGTAGTCTTGATTTTCATAAAGTATTGATTGATTTAGGTGCAAGTGTTAACCTTAAGCCATATTCTGTTTTTCAAAAATTAGGTGAAGGAGAACTCAAGCCCATATCTGTGAGTCTTCAATTGGCAGATAGGTCCATGACCTATCCTTTAGGTATTCTGGAAGATGTGAATATTAAAGTGGATAAATTCTATCTTCAAGCTGATTTCATTGTAGACATGGAGGAAGATAAGGAAGTGCCTCTCATTTTAGGCCGACCGTTCATCGCTACTGCCCGAACACTTATTGATGTGGAAGTAGGTACTTTAACCTTAAGAGGATAGTCAGTTGTATTCAAACTCTTTGAAGCTATCAAGTGTCCTCTTGAACCTAAAGAGTGTTTTTGTGTTGATGTTTTGGATGTGATTGTGCATGCAAACTTTGCCTCACAATTGTCTAACGATGAGCTGTTAACTTGCCTCACCAACCATGATGCTTCTTTATCTATGGAAGAAAATGTGGTGGACTTCATTGCTACATTAGATAGTGCACCAATTCATAATCCAAAGTGGTGACATGTTTATGAAAGCCTTGAAGTTCCTAAGCAGCCTCTTCTTCCTTCAAGTAAGCAAGCTCCGAAGTTAGAGCTCAAGCTACTGCCAAGCCACCTCAAGTATGCTCATCTCGGGGTGAACGAGACCTTGCCTGTTATTATTGCTGCTGATCTTAGTGACACAGAGGAAGAGAAATTACTGAGAGTTCTTCGCAAGTATCAAGATGCTCTGGGTGGACACTCGCTGACATTAAAGGCATTAGTCCAGCTTTATGCATGCATAGAATTTTTATGGAGGCTAGGTCTAAACCAATTGTTGAAGCTCAAAGATATCTAAATCTGATCATGAAGAAAGTTTTAAGAGTTGAGGTGATGAAGTTACTCGATGCAGGTATCATTTATCCAATCTCGGATAGCAAATGGGTGAGCCCAACTTAAGTGGTTCCAAAGAAAACTAGTATTACTATGGTGAAGAATGATAACAACGAGCTTGTGCCTACAATGATGACCACTGGATGGCGAATGTATTTTGACTATAGAAACTCAATGACACCACCAGAAAGGATCATTTTTCCACTGTCATTCATTGATTAGATGCTTGACAGACTACCCGATCATTCTTTCTATTGTTTCTTAGATGGTTATTCAGGGTACAACCAAATTCTAATTACCCCTGAGGATCAAGAGAAGACAACATTTACATGCCCTTTTGGTATATTTGCATACAAACGAATGCCATTTGGATTGTGTAATGCCTCTGCCACTTTCCAACGATGCATGATGAGTAATTTTTTCTGGAATGGTTGAAAATATTGTTGAGGTTTTTATGGATGACTTTTGTGTCTTCGGTGATTCTTTTGATATATGTTTGGATAACTTATCCTTGGTTTTGGAAAGGTGCAGGGAGACTAATCTTGTGTTAAATTGGGAGAAATGTCATTTTATGGTTAAGCATGGCATTGCGCTAGGACACCTAATTTCAAGCAAAGGAATAGAGGTCGACAAGGCCAAGATTGAGGTGATAACCAATCTGCCACCACCCACTTCTGTGAAGAATGTGGGATCTTTCTTGGGACATGCGGGCTTCTATCGAAGATTCATCAAGGATTTTTCCAAAATCAGTCATCCTCTTGGTAATTTACTTGTTAAAGATGCTACTTTTGATCTTGATGCAGCTTGTCATGAAGCTTTCAACAAATTGAAGGATCTTCTCACATCAGCGCCAATTATAATAGCTTTGAATTGGACCCTTTCTTTTGAGCTCATGTGCAATGATTCTAATTATGCTATGGGTGCTATCCTTGGTCAGCGAAGTGACAAGCTCCCCCATGTTACATATTATGCTAGCATGATGCTCAGCTGAATTATGCCACTATGGAAAAAGAATTACTTGTAGTGGTATTTGCTCTTGAAAAGTTTCCATCGTACTTAATTAGTGCTAAACTCATTCTATATCCAGATCATTCTACTCTGAAATGCTAAACTCATTCTGTATCCAGCATTATTGTCCACAAGGAATGCTGCATTCTCCAAAATGTTGGCTCAAGTTATCAAGCTCAAGGTTCACCACCTTGATTATCATATCATATCTATTCGATTGGATAATGCTAGAAAATTATTCACATCTAAAATTTTTTATAACGGTTGGGGTTAAAGTTGAACATCACATACCCCATGTTCGCACCCAGAACGACCTGGCAGAGGCATTAATTAAGTGCTTACAAATGATTGGTCGATCGTTGGACATATGTATCGAGCTCCCGATCGCTGCTTGGGGTCATGCAATATTGCATGTAGCCACATTGATCCGCCAGAGGCATGTTGCAACCTAACCATATAGCGCCCTTTAGTTGGTTACTGGATACAAACTCGACATATCGCATCTGCAAGTTTTTAATTGTGCAATGTATGTGCCAATTTCGCCGCCCTTACTTACAAAAATGGGGCTTTAGCAAAGGATATGTTGGATATGATTCTCCTTCAATTATTTGTTACTTAGAACCTTTGATAGACGATCGATTTATTGCTCATTTCATGGACTATCACTTCTATGAGACCGTCTTCCCATCGTTAGGGGGAGATAATAACATCACTGTTCTTGACGAATGATACTAATTATCGTGGACGACTCCCACTTTGTCTTATTTAGTTCCCTGCACTTCTCAGTCTGAAACTGAAGTGCATGGCATACTGGATCTCGATAGCGTAGCTCAAAGCCTGCCAGATGGTTTCACAGATTTAGCGCGAGTGACAAGATCATATATTCCAGCTGCGAATGTGCCTACAAAGATGGATGTACCAAATGCACGACAAACTTCCCTTCTGGAGACCCAAGACTCCAATTGGGTTGATCCACGTACATTAGCAGCTAGCCAATCCTCTGCCCCTACACAAAAGAGTGGCAGACTACTTGGTTCAAAGGATTCACACCCCCAGAAAAGCAAACCCACGGTACAGGCCTCTATCAAGCCTACAATGAATTCAACTGTCGCTTACTCATTCTATTCAACTCATGGGAAAATTATAGATTACAGAAGTGTCATTGAAGAGACGAATTGACCTCTTGAGAATCGTGAGATATTGGTCCATTATGCTAGATTGGATGATGTTTGGTGTAAAAATGAGATGATCATCAATGATGCATTAGCATATGCAGTAGCTACTAAGATCATGTTGAGCAATGACACTAAACCCCATTTTGTTAATGAATGTTGACTTTGAACTAATTGGTCAAGTTGGAAACATGCAATCCAAGTCAAACTCGATTCACAATGCGAAATGTAAGGTGTTTAGACCTTTAGCTCCTACTTCTCCACATGTGAAACCCGTTGGCTACAAGTAGATTTTCATTCGGAAGCATAATGAGAAGAATGAAATTGTGCGTTACAAACTCGTCTTGTTGCACAAGGCTTCTCACAACACCCCAGGATTGACTGACAAAACTTATTCACCCGCTATGGATGTGATTACTTTTCGCTACATCATCAGTTTGGTTGTTTTCGAAAAATTGAACATGCAACTGATGGACGTAGTTACTGGGTATCTTTATATTGATCTTGATACGAAAATTTATATGAAAGTTCCCGAATGACTTACATTGATTGGATTAAATATTTTAAAACCCCGAACCATTCTCTTAATTTGGCTAAGGCGTTCACTTTACGGTTTTAAGCAATTTGAAAGAATGTGGTATAACCGTCTAAGTGAGTATTTGACTATCAGGGATATGTGAACAACAAACTATGCCATTGCGTGTTCATTAAGAAGTCACATTGTGGTTTTACGAGTGTTGCAGTTTATTCGATGACATGAATCTCATCGGAACTCCTAAAGAGCTTGAGAGAACTGTGGCACACCTTAAGTCAGAATTTGAGATGAAAGATCTAGGAAATATTCGATAATGTCTCGGTCTTGAGATAGAGCACCGTTCAAATGGAATCTTAGTACATCAATCAAACAACACCCAGGTGTTATGCCGGTTTAACGAGGATAAATTGATGCCTTCGAGTACTATTTTGGAACCCAAAGTTCCTTATCCAAGTGCGGTAGGTGCTTTATTATACTTAGCTCAATGCACTAGACCTGACATCTCCTTCGTTGTTAATGTTTGGCGAAATACAGTAATGCACCGACGTGATGACACTGGACTGGTGTTAAAGACATTTTATGTTACCTTAAGGTTAATATGGATCTCGGCCTGTTCTATCCCTATAGATCCTCGAGTGATGCCGCCCCCACTTACCATGAGTCAATTTCAACCGTGTTCATTATGGTGACGCATGATACTTATCTGATTCGCACAAGGCACGCTTTCAAATAGGTTACGTCTTTACCATTGAAGACACCACAATATCTTGTAGGGAAACTAAATAAACCTTATTTGCCACTTTGTCTAACCATGTTGAAATTCTCACCTTACACAAAGCAACTAAGGAATGCTTCGAGCTGAAAGCAATTGTGGGCCATATTTGAAGCTCATGCGATCTTTACACAGTTGTTGACGTCTCGATGTCGATCTATGAAGATAACGTAGCATGTATTGAACAACTCAACAAGGGTTACATCAAAAGAGACAACACCAAGCACATTGCGCCGAAGTTCTTCTTTTCACGTCAACAACAAGAACATCAAAAGATTAAAGTCATGCAATCCATTCACAAGATAATATGGTCGATCTCTTCACCAGATCACTACTGAAGGTGACGTTTCAGGAGCTTGTTCAAGGAATAGGTATGCGTAAGTTGTAACATTGTTAGTTCTCTTTGGAATTATGTGAAACTCAACGGAAGTATCCTGAGCATACCTGCTTAATCTTAATGTACTCTTTTTCTCTATGATTAGGAGCATTTTTTTTCCTTTTGGTTTTTGCTGCCTAACAAGGTTTTGATGAGGCACCCACCTTGGATTGATAATATCCCTGATGACGTCCTGTAAACATTTCATTTGACTTTGCATTTCTCACACATTTTTCCTTAGACTAAGGGTTTTGTCCTTAATTGGGTTTTACCATAGCCACTGGTTTTTTTGTCAGACTTAGTTCCATTTGCAAGTTCTTACTTTACTTTGGGTCTAGCGTGTTTCTAGAATTAATGTCGACAAGTCGACTTCCTTAACTCTATATGATGCCAAATCTACTTAAGTATTGATGCAGTAATGATGGCTAGTTCATTTATGGATCATTGAGATAAATTGAATGCTTAACAATATTAAGTAGGACTTAATAAACTTAAATCCATAATAGCTTGGGGCGTTTTTTTGGCTGCTCATAATTGCCAGGACTTTTGAATTTTGAATGTAAGTTACAAATTAGTGATAAAACCCACCTCTTGCTGGAAGGTTAGTGAGTTGAACATTGTTATTGATGATTGAAATATTCAGAGAAGTTTCTCAATTTGTGCCTTTCTCTTTGTGAGATTGTTTTTTTGTTCTTCTAGTTGTCTATGTTGTAGGCTGGTACTAGAGACGGGGCTTTAGGGTTTTCAGGTCTCTCCTCGCACTAGGAGATAGTGGACTCTATCTATTAGTTTTCTTTCTTCATTTTATTTTTATTTTTTCTAGCTGCTGCACCCTGCATCAATTGGTTATCAGAGCTCAGTTTACGTTCTTCAGGATGTTTCCAAGGCAAAATGTTCATTCCCAAGGAGATGAAATGGAATAAATCAAGCAATCTTTGGTTCGACATGACAATCAGTTTGCAGAAATGATGCATATGATGGAGGAAATCAGACTTCGACTTCCTGATAATCCGCCACCAAATCGTTGAGAAAGACAAAACATTCCACCACCACCAGAGGGTTACGAGGAAGATTATGAAGAAGAACTTGGAAATTTTAATCCATTTGCGGGTTTTAGGGCACGAAGGAGACCATATATTCCCCACAGAGCAGCTGCTTCGGTGATTCAAAATAACAATAATCGCTGGGATTCAGGGTTCAAATTTGAAATCCTCAAGTTTTATAGTGAGATGCAACGGATGATCTCTTAGATTGGTTGACAACAGTAGAGGATACCTTTGATTTCAGGTAGGTTCCAGAAGACAAAAAGGTGGGATTGGTAGCCACTCGTTTACGAGGAAGAGCATCAGCTTGGTGGCAACAAGTTAAGGCCTTTCGGATTCGAAAGGGAAACATAATGTTTGAAACATGGGAAAAGATGAAGAAATACATGTGTACTGAATTTTTGCCTCACAATTACGCTAGATCTTTGTATATGCAGTTACAAAATGTTTAGTAAGGCAATAAGTCAGGAGTTCTTATACGGAGGAATTTTACAATCTGCTTGCATGAAATGACTTGGATGAGATCGATGACCAATTGGTGGCTCGTTACATTGGTGGATTGCGCCAAAATATTTAAGAGACACTTAAACTATATGATCCTTATAGTGTATGCGAAGCATTTCAAAAGGCTCTCCAAATTGAGAAAGAAAGTAGTCGACGGAGTGCTTCTTCATGGGGTTCTACAATAACAGGCCCTCCAACAGCTTTCAAGCCTATTGTCCCAGCACCTACTGCCCCAAAAGTCATTTCTAGTGCAAGCTTCAATTCCAAGAATGCTCTTACTTTTTGTGGAAGGTGTAATAAGTGTGGTGAACTTGGTCACAAGTCCAGTGAATGTCGAAAATCTGATCGTTCAAGTAAAAACTTGTTTGTTGAAAGCGAAGACACAAATGATGATTTTCATGATTTCTCACAAGAAGCAATATATGACGGTGATGAAAATAAAAACCTAGAAGAGATATTACATGGGGACCAAGGGGAGGCTCTTCTACTTAAAAGAGTTTGTTTTACTCCACGCAATGAGGATGGTCATTGGTTGCGTAGCAACATTTTTCATTCAACCTGCATAATTGGAGGGAAGGTTTGCAAGCTTATTATTAATGGTGGGAGCTGTGAGAACGTAGTGGCAGAGGAAGCAGTGCAAAAGCTTAAGCTTGAAACAAAACCACATCCAAATCCTTATTAGCTCTCTTGGTTAAATCGTGGCAATGAAGTAAAGGTTTCCAAACGTTGTCTGATCCATTTCTCTATTACTAACAAGTATAGAGACAAGGTTTGGTGTGATGTGATTAACATGGATGCTTGACATCTTCTTTTAGGGAAACCATGGCAATATGATCGAAATGTTTCCTATGATGGGCGGAAAAATCCCAACAATTTTTCGTGGGATAATAAGCATATTGTGCTTGCTCCTTCTAAGGATTTTGAGCCTAAGCAATCTAATGAGGGTTCTAATTTCCTTACTAATCATAATTTCATAACTGAAATGAAGCAAAGTGATGTGGTTTATGTGCTGGTTGGCAAAGAGAAAGGGCAGATTGATAATCCAGTTCCAAAATTAGCTAAGCCATTGTTAAAAGAATTTGCAGATGTGATTCTGGAAGATATTCGAGATGGTTTACCACTATTGCGAACGATTCAGCACCAAATTGACTTGGTACCCAGATCGAGCCTTCCAAAGAAAGCACACTACCGGATGAGCCCTACTGAACATGAGGAGTTGAGGCGATAAGTGGAGGAGTTGCTCACAAAGGGTTTTATTCGGGAAAGCTTAAGACCTTCTGCGATTCCTGCCTTGTTGGTGCCAAAGACTAATAAGACATGGAAGATGTGCATTGATAGTCGAGCGACCAACAAAATCACAATTAAGTATCGATTTTTTATGCCAAGATTTGATGATCTTCTTGACCAACTATGCGGTGCCATCGTATTCAGTAAAATTGATTTGAAAAGTAGGTATCATTAGATACGCATTAGAGAGGGCAATGAATGGAAAACAGCTTTTAAAACCTGAGAATGCTTATATAAATGGTTGGTCATGCCATTTGGGTTGACTAATGCTCCGAGTACTTTCATGCAAGTTATGAATCAGGTACTTCGGCCTTTTATTGGAACTTATGTGATGGTACATTTTGATGACATTCTTGTCTACAGCACATGTCATGCCTTACATGTTCAGCACTTGCGGGAGGTATTGTTTGCATTGCGAAAGGAGAAATTTTATGCAAATTTAAAGAAGTGTTCTTTTATGACTGATCATGTGTTGTTCCTTGCATATATTGTATCTAAAGATGGAATTTCTATGGATAATAAAAAGGTTGAAGTAGTCACCACATGGCCTATGCCACAATCCATACATGATGTATGAAGTTTTCATGGATTTGCCTCATTTTACAAGAGGTTTATTCCACACTTTAGCATAATTATGGCTCCAATCGCCGATTGTATGAAAGGTGGAAAGTTCTCTTGGAATGGAGAAGCAATAGTTGCCTTCAATCAAATCAAGAAAAAGTTGAGTTTGGCTTCGTTGCTCGTGTTACCTGACTTTTTAAAAGTTTTTGAGCTATCTTGCAATGCATCCAAGATTGGGATTGGAGCTGTTCTAAGTCAAGAAGGGATGCCTATTGCTTATTTCAGTGAAAAACTGAGTGGTTCAAGATTCAATTATTCCACATATGACTTGGAATTCTATGCCATTGTTCAAGAATTGAAATATTAGAGGCACTATCTAATCTACAAAGAGTTTGTTATGTTCTCTGATCATGACTCTCTGAAGCATATAAACAGTCAGGAAAAATTGTAAGCAAGGCATGCTAAGTGGGCAGTATACTACAAGAATTTACATTCGTCTTCAAGCACAAAGTCGGTGTGCAAAATCAGGTTGTAGATGCCTTGAGTTGGAGGAGATATTTACTTGGTTCGATCAGAATTCAAGTATTGGGGTTTGACTCTTTGAAGGATTTATTGAAAACTGATCCTTTCTTCTCTACAATTGTAGAAAATGTTAAGGATGGAACTAGAACAAATTATGTTTTGCATGAAGGGTTTCTCTTTAAAGGAAATCAACTTTGCATCCCAGAGTCTAGTTTGAGATTGAAGATCATACAAGAGTTACATAATGAAGGCCACGTTGGAAAGGACAAGACCTTTGAGCTTGTTTCTTTCTCTTATTTTTGGCCTACCATGCGTAAAGAAGTATATCATTTTGTGGAACGATGCCGAATCTGTCAAGTTTCCAAGGGCAAGGTGACTAACGCTAGATTGTACATGCCATTACCCATTCCATCATAACCATGGGTGGATATAAGCATGGATTTTGTTTTCGGTTTGCCTCGTACTCAGCGTGGTGTAGACCCCATTTTTGTTGGGCTGAACTTATCTTGCGATCTAATTTTTCAGTTGAGTACACATAGGCTTAGCCAACACCAAGGTAAAAGATGATTAGCAATCCCACACATTCTTACCTTATTATGTTAATGTTGTTTATTGTAAATAATGGTATAGGTAACAGATGATAAATCTCCATGAGTAAACTTAGCCCCGAACTATTATGTTCAAGGACGAAGCCAAATATCTATATGGATGGGAGCATCCTCAAACAACAAAGTCAAAAATTGAAAAGCTCAAGAATTTATTGAACAAACACTTATGTACTAACCGATAAGGTTCTTTTTGTACAATATATTACAATATCACTCGACACGCGCATTTCCTTAATTACCAATACCATTAAATATCTCTTTATAAAAACAATCTGTTATTACTCATCCATTGATCTCCGAACCAATTTTTCATTCAATTTTTCAAAAATTTTATAGCTGAAACTACTCTATAACATGAGATTCCTATATGCATTATGTGTTTTTGATAGTTGTAGTGTGTGTAAGTAGGGATCGTTCTAAGCCGGGGATTAGGAGGGATGCTAATCTACACAAATTTAACTCAAAAACACAAAACTAGACTCTAGGGACTCAAAACTGACCTGATTGACTCCAAACAGCACAAAACAAACAAATTAACTCAAAACAGGAATTAAAGGGTGATTTGGACGAATTCTAAACTTAACTTGACTCAAAATACCAAAGGGGGGTTGTTTTGATGAATTTAAGATTAAAACTAAGTAACTTGCATACCAAAAGGGTGAAAGGCTAGCTAGAAAGCCCTTCTCCACACATGACACATATGCATACAAATCGATTTCCAGTTATTCGTCCTATAAACCATGAATGACAATGTCCCAAGTTAACTGTGAACTGCACAAATTAACCATCAGATTTTCCTAAATTCATTGAATTGGACTCAACGACGCAACCAAATTATTCTTATCAAGCTTCCTACATGAACTGCATAATAGCGATACATATCAAAGATCATGACTAGCAACAAATCCCTGCATGCAAACTAAGTATGCATCCTTAATCAACACACAAGAACAAGTTATCAATCAAACAGATAGGTAAATTGCATTCACGATTTATGAAACAATAACCGGATGTGATCAATTCATATCACACATATGTTCATGGCTTTGAATTCACCTCTAGCTAAAACGAAATTAGTTCCACATGTTTGCAATTAAACAAAGACAATTAAAATTAAACATTGAAAACAAAAGATAGAATACACCTAGAAACGCTCCCACAATCCAAAGGTCTTGAATGGTAGGCACGGCTCCAAGCTTCTTCTTCTCCTTCCTTCCAAAGCTGCGGCACAAGTAAGTTTTTCTGATTTTAAGCTCTTGTGTGTGTGGTACTCCGAATGGTGCGGCAAAGGTGTATATATAGGGCAAGGGCACGACACCAAGGTTGTAGAGAAAAATGATTAGTTGTTAGCATTGTTTTAGGACTCCTAGAAATCAAATAAGAAGTGATTTAATATGAAAAGGAGTCCCCCTTGCAGTTGGAAATAAGGTAGGATAAGATTATGATAGAATAAGATAAGATAAGGTTAGTTTGAGATAAAACAGGACTGGATAAGGTTTTGGATAATCTTCCTTCCTTTTAGTTGATTCGTTATCTTCTTTCATCCATATAAAAAAAGATCAAAATTTTCTTTCTAGAATAAGTAAGCATCTCTTATAACAACAATGAAAAAGATAATACAACAAACAAGAACAGCATTCAGTCTTGCTAATTCTTGTTAAATTCTTGTTAAGATAAACTTATTTGCAAGGGCCATGTTATTTGACACAAAAAAAAAAAAAAAAAAAAAAAACTAACTAATGAAAAGGGCTTGGAAACTTTGAGTTTTAACCAAAAGAACAAAAAGGTATTGTAAGTGAAGAGTACCAGGAGTGACTTTTTAGAGTAAAAATGTCATAACGTTAAAAATGAACAATACAAGAAGTGTTTTGTTAAGACTCAAAAAAAAAATTGTCGAAAGAAGACCTTTTTCTTGCAGTGAACGATGATACGAACAGTTGGTACAATGTCATTCACATGTGCAAAGGAATACTTGTTCCTTTCTACAATATTCCCATTTCCTCTTTTTGCGTAATGCTATTGGCCACCAACCCCAACCCCAAGTAGCTAGTAGAGTGTCATTATACAAACGAACTCTTCCCCGACTATCATTGGCAACCAACACATCCTAAACCCTAATTTCAATCCCAATTCAATCCACAGACCATGACTCAAAATTCAGTAACTAAAATTAATCAAAGCACAAAAGTAAAACACGTGCAAAGGAAGATGAAGCAACAGGACAACCAAGAAGAAGAAAAACAACACCACTTCAAAGTTCAAATAAAAAAGGTACAGCTTACATATAAACACTACAAAAAAAATCCTGACGAACGGATTTGGTGGGGCGAAATAAAGTTTTCATCACCAAGGTTTTACTCGACAAACTTTCGTCAGGGAAAAGTTGTAGCTGAAACTTTTACCCGACGAATTGTAGAACTCCATCAAGCAAATATGGTTTGCCCGACAAAACACTTCGTCCAGCGAAGTGCGTTAACCGATGTAGCCTAACGAATATTACTTACCAAAGTGGCAGTATTTCATCAGGTTTTCAGAAATAAAAAAATAATGTGCTGAATGAAAACTTCGTCAAGCAAGGGATTTAAAGAATAAAATAAAAAAATAAGGAGCTTTAATGAAAAGAGTTTGAGCTAAGTTTAATTTAACCAAAAACCATCCTATATTATTATTTAATAAAAAAGACTTCATATTTAATTATAAGGACAAAACTAATCTATATCAAGCCCTACAAACATTGAACAAACATGGACTGAATAAAAAGGCCAAACCGAAATAATTTGTTTTTCCAACCCTAATACGAGCATATTTATGTGACTTAGTTAGCTTGTTTCTTCGCATTTACTTAGTTATTTTCTTCTTATTAGAGTGTTTTAAGTTATTTTTGTATGTTTGTAGGTCCAATTGGCAAAGTTGGCAAGAAAGTGCATTTTGGAGCATTTTAGAGCAATTTTGGGCTGGAATGGATTGTATGCATGTGGAGCTTAAGGAATGGACGTTTTTGAAAATTAAATGAGGCTATGAATATGTTCAAGAGTTGGAGAAATTAATTCAAGACTTGGAAGATAAGGAATCAACTAAAGTCAAGCAGTGCAAAAAGGAAGGAACCTTATCTTAACCAACCTTATCCAAACTAACCTTATCCTAATCTTATATTACCTTGAATCAGCTGCAAGAGGGGATTGTTTTCAGTTTAGGACACCTAAATACCTGGTTCTAGAAGCCACAACATGTTCCTAAAAAGGTGCAGCATGTTTTATCCTTGTCACTTCTGGAAACCTGCACATATACCCTTCTAGAATCCCTATAAAGGTGGCGCCTCCTCCCTCTTCTAGAAGTTCTAGAAACCTGATAATCTCTTTCCCCCTTGGTTTCTAAAAGCCTTAACCTTTTCTTCCTAGGATTGTGCAAGCCTTTTCCCTTCAGAAATTGTGAAAACCCTAGCCCTATAAATGTATATTTTTGCCTCATAATTCATCACCACCCCCCATATATTTCTACACCACAAACCACACACATAAGAGCCTAAAATAAAAAATTCATACCTTGTGCTACAGCCTTGAAGGAGAGAAGACTTTGTTGTGGCTTCCATTGGAGAAGAGGAAGGTTGTGCCGCAAGCTATTTGCAACCATTGGAGACTTTTAGAGTTCTTTCTTCCCTCATTTCGTTTCCATGTTTATTTTTCTTTGCTTTTCAATTATTATGAACATGAGGAACTAATTCCTTTTTAGTTAGAGGTGAATTCGAAGTCATGGACATAAGTTTTATATGAATTGATTACCTTCATTTATTGTTTCGTAAAACATGAATGTGAGTTACTTATCTGCGTTATTGACAACTTATTCTTGTGTGTTTATTAAGGATGCATACTTAGTTTGCATGCAAGGATTTGATGCTAAAATATAAGGGAATTTCACCTAATCGTTATGAACTTATATTTCTTAGTGGAGATTGCTAGTCGCAATCGTTTTAAGTAAATTCTTGGCAGGAGTATCATGCAGTTCATAGTTACGAATGCCTTGTCAATGCCTATGATTTTCATACAACTTAATGATCTTTGATATGTATTTCTATCATGTTGTTCTTATAGGGGATTTGAGAAGAAAATTTTGGTTGCAATGCGATGTCCATTCAATTCAATGAACTTAGGAAAATCTAAAAGTTAATTAGTGCATTCACAATTAATTTGGGGCATTGTCATTCATGGTTGAAAGAAACAATACTGGAAATCAATTTGTATGCATATGTTTCATGTGTGGAGAAGGACCCTCTAGCTAGCCTTTCACACTTAAAAACACCCAATTTCGTGTCTAACCTGTTTAGTTTATGCAATCTGTTTAGATTAATTAATTTCGTCCAAATCAATCCCCCATTTAATTAAGTGTGTTAGATTAGTTAGAAACGTGTTCAAATCTATCCAATTTAGTGTTTTGAGTCTTACTAGTCTTAATTTCGTCCAAATAACTCCCTAGAGTCTATTTTGAGTCTATTTGCTAGTATTGTGCTATTTAGAGTCTGTTTAGTGTGTTTTGAGTTTTTTGTCTAGTTGAGTGTTTCTAATTCTAGTTTTGTGTTTTGAGTCACATTTGCATAGATTAGCATCCCTAGTTAATCCTCGGCCTAGAACGATCCCTACTTTCATATACTACAGTTATCTTAATGGGTTTAATTTGTGTGTTAGAATATTTCACATCAAATTTTGGAGCCGTTGTTGGGGATTAGCAAAATTGCTAATCTTCCCCTAGTTATTGCCATGTATTTCCCCTTTGCTTCTATTTTTGTTTGTCTTGTGTTTCTAATTTTGTTTTGCTTTGTTTTCTTTATTTTAGGTACTAGGTTATGACTCGAAGTTCTCAACCTGTTCGTGCACACATATTAGAGTTTGATGGCGACTTTGGATGAACTTTGAGAAGGAAAATGAAGTTGCCATAGCCCAATCCACCTTGTTCTAGCTCTGAATCCGAATCTGAAGTTGAAATTGAAGAGGAACAAGACATGGCTGCGGACAATCGAACAATCAAAGAACTTTCAGCCTCGGGATTGGACAATGTCGTGCCTCTTTGCATTCAATACCCTACAGCAGCCCAAGGTAAGACCGATGAGTTCGAATTGAAGTCTAGTTTACTGCATCACATTCCCAAATACCATGGGCTGTCCATGGAAGATCCAAACAAACACTTGAAGGAATTTGAAGTAGTGTGCTCGAGTATGACACCAATCAACATGGATGGGAATATTTTGAAAATGAAAGCCTTTCCATTCTCTCTTATGGACAAGGCTAAAGGTTGGCTTTATGAACTAGCATCTGGAACTGTCACTTCTTAGGAAAGCATGAAGAGAGCGTTTTTAGAGAAATTCTTCCCAACTTCAAGAGTTATTCTTTTGAGGAAGAAGATTAGTGGAATTCAACAAAACCAAGGAGAATCGTTTTCAGCATATTATGAGCATTTCAAGATGTTAGTTGCATCCTGCCCACAACATCAGATAAATTAGGAGCTTTTAATTCAATATTTCTACGAAGGACTTCTTCCAATTGAGAGATAAATGCTTGATACTTCAACGGGAGGTGCTTTGGTTGACAAGACTCCAGTTGCTGCAAAGATCTTAATTGCAAATCGAGCCTTGAATGCATAACAATATGAAGGAGTTGGAGGAAGAAACCCCCCACGGCAGCAACAATAAGTGAATAAGGTAAGTGCAATTTCTGAAATTCAATCCCAATTGGCTAATCTCACTGTTCTTGTATCACAGGTTGTTGATGGAACCAAAATGCAAGATGCGGCAGTTTATGGTATGTGTTCTATGCAAGGACATCTCAATGATCAATGCCCTCAATTGATAGGGAATGGAGGATGGGAAAGTGCCAATGTCGTGGCCTATCAAGGCAAAATCAGCCACGGAATGATCCATACTCTAACACCTATAATCTGGGCCGAAAAGATCACCCAAACTTCAAGTGAAGGGAGCATCAACAACCTCAACAACAAGGAAGATATAGACAGCCACCTCCTGGGCTCTATCAAAGGCCATTCATACCATCACAACTTCCAACACAATATGCCCAATCAAACTCAGGTTCGTTATTAGATAATGATAAGCTTCTTCAATTACTAACTTCATTAACGCAGGGCCAACAAAATCAAGCCAAAGAGATGAGCGAAGTGAAGAAGCAACTTGGGCAGATGGCGGAGTTCATGGGGAAATTTCGAGAAGAAGGCAAACTACATAGCTCAACCATTGTCAATCTAAAAGGAGGTTTTGAAACTGCCAAGGCTATCACTTTGAGAAGCGGTAAAGAGATTGGAACAAAGCCAAACACATCCACATCAAATCAAAAAGTGGACAAAAAGCTACTGCTCGAGGAAGATGAAGTGGACAAAGCCATGGTAACGGTGGAACAAACCTTACCGCAGCCTCCCAAGGCCTCTAAACTGTCACTTTTAGGTAAGGTTGTTCCAAATTCGACCCATTCCAACCTAATTCCACCAAATGTGTCTTTCCCTCGCAGGTTTATGCAAACTAAGAAGGGAGAGAATGAAAAAGACATCTTAGAGACTTTCATGAAGGTACAACTCAATATCCCACTTCTTGATGCAATAAAGCAAGTTCCAAGGTATGCTAAGTTTTTAAAAGAGCTTTGTACAACAAGGAGGAGGATTTCGAATAAAGAAGTGGTTCAGGTAAGTGAAAATGTCTCAGGTATTTTGCAAAGAAAATTACCACCTAAATGCAAAGATCCAGGTAGTTTTACAATCCCTTGTGTTATTGGAAATACCAAGTTTGAACATGCCATGTTGGACTTAGGTGTTTCCATTAATGTCATGTCATACTCTATTTATGCATCTATGAACTTAGGAGAGCTTAAAAATGATGGTGTTATAATTCAATTAGCCGATCGTTCTAATGCATATCCAAAGGGAGTTTTGGAAGATGTTTTGGTGCAGGTTAACAACTTAATATTTCCAGCAGATTTCTATGTGCTTGAGATGGAAGATTCAGCCCATTCTACACCTTTGCTGATCCTACTAAGAAGACCCTTCATGAAAACAGCCTGCACCAAGATAGATGTGTTCAAAGGGACATGAACAATGGAACTTGATGGCGAGATTATTGATTTTAATATTTCTGAAACTATAAGGTATCCTAAAGATGATCATTCTTGTTTCTCTATTGATGTATTTGATTCTTTGGCATAGGATTATCTTGATTCCTTGAATGAGGATGCCCTTGAAACAACCATTGCACAAGGAATTGGGCTTAAATCCAATCTAGCCAAGCCTGTCCTTGTAGCAAATGCCGAGATGGTTGTTGCCCTTGAGTCATTACCACAACATGTTGGTGAGCCTCCAATCCTAATTCCAATTCCTGTCTCTACTAACAAGTTGTTACCTTCAATGATTCAAGCACCCATCATTGAGCTTAAACCATTACCGGATCATTTAAAGTATGTCTTTTTGGGAGATAAAGAGACGTTGCCCGTCATAGTCTCTTCATCACTCACGGCAATGGAGGAGGAGAAACTGATTCGGATGTTGAAAGAGCACAAAACAACCATTGGATGGACATTGGCAGACATTAAGGGACATTGGCCGACATTAAGGGACATAGCCCTACAACTTACATGCATCGCATACTTCTAGAAAAGGGAGCTAAACCAACTTAAGAGGCTTAACGCCGACTCAACCCTCTAATGATGGAAGTTATGAAAAAAGAGATTATCAAGCTTCTTGATTGTGGAGTCATCTACCCGATTTTGGATAGTCGTTGGGTTTCACCGGTTCAAGTTGTTCCCAAGAAATCTGGAGTCACCGTGGTGAAGAATGCAGAGAATGAACTTGTGCCCACTCGGATCCAAACAGGTTAGAGAGTTTGTATTGACTATAGGAAGCTCAACGCCACCATAAGGAAAGATCAATTTCCTTTGCCGTTCATTGATCAAATGCTTGAAAGGTTAGCTGGTCATTCTTTTTATTGCTTTCTTGATGGTTATTCGGGATATAATCAAATTGTTATAGCTTCAGATGATCAAGAAAATACTACTTTTACTTGTCCATTTGGTACTTTTGCTTATCGTCGTATGTGATTCAATTTATGTAATGCACCAGCCACGTTTCAAAGATGCATGGTAAGTATCTTTTCATATTTTATTAAGAAGATCTTTGAAGTTTTCATGGATGATTTTAGTGTCTTTGGTAATTCGTTTGATGGTTGTTTAGATAATCTCACATTAATCTTGAAAAGATGCATCAAAACTAACCTTGTTTTCAATTGGGAAAATTGTCACTTTATGGTAAAACAAGGCATAGTTATAGGTCACATAGTTTCAGCAAAGGGAATTGAGGTTGATAGATCAAAAATAGATCTTGTACGCTACTTACCCTCTCCCACTTCAGTGAGAGAGGTTCGTTCTTTTCTTGGACATGCAGGATTCTATAGGCGATTCATCAAAGATTTTTCAAAGATTTCCCAACCTCTATGCCAACTCCTACAAAAGGATGTGCCATTCAAGTTCGATGATGAGTGTGAGAAGGCGTTCAATCACCTCAAAGAGATGCTAACTTCGGCCCCTATCATAGTCCTACCAGATTGGAGCCTTCCTTTTGAGCTTATGTGCGATGCTTTAGATTATGCATTAGGGGCTATTTTGGGACAAATGAAGGACAAGAAGCCACACGTGAATCCAGCTGCAAGAGGGGATTATTTTCAGTTTAGGACACCTAAATACTTGGTTCTAGAAGCCACAACATGTTCCTAAAAAGGTGCCGCATGTTTTACCCTTGTCCCTTCTGGAAACTTGCACAAATACCCTTCTAGAATCCCTATAAAGGTGGCGCCTCCTCCTTCTTCTAGAAGTATTAGAAACCTAATAATCCCTTTCCCCCTTGGTTTCTGAAAGCCTTAACCTTTTCTTCCAAAGATTGTGCAAGCCTTTTTCCTTTAGAAATTGTGAAAACCCTAGCCCTATAAATATATATTTCTGCCGTATAATTCATCACCACCCCCCATATATTTCTACACCACAAACCACACACATAAGAGTCTAAAATCAAAAATTCATACCTTGTGCCGCAACCTTGAATGAGAGAAGACTTTGCCGTGGCTTCCATTGGAGAAGATAAAGGTTGTGCTGCAAGCCACCTGCAACCATTGGAGACTTTTAGAGTTCTTCCTTCCCTCGTTTCGTTTCCATGTTTATTTTTCTTTGCTTTTCAGTTATTATGAACATGAGGAACTAATTCCTTTTTAGTTAGAGGTGAATTCGAAGCCATGGACATATGTTTTATATGAATTAATTACCTTCAGTTATTGTTTCGTAAAACATGAATGTGATTTACTTATTTGCGTTATTGAGAACTTATTCTTGTGTGTTTATTAAGGATACATACTTAGTTTGCATGTAGGGATTTGATGCTAAAATATAAGGAAATTTTACCTAATCATTATGAACTTATATTTCTAAGTAGTGGAGATTGCTAGTCGCAATCGTTTTAAGTAAATTCTTGGCAGGAATATCATGCAGTTCATAATTATGAATGCCTTGTCATTGCTTATGATTTTCATACAGCTTAATGATCTTTGATATGTATTTCTATCATGTTGTTCATATAGGGGACTTAAGAAGAAAAATTTGGTTGCGATGCGCTGTCCATTCAATTCAATGAACTTAGGAAAACCTGAAAGTTAATTAGTGCATTCACAATTAATTTGGGGCATTGTCATTCATGGTTGAAAGAAACAATATTGGAAATTAATTTGTATGCATATATTTCATGTGTGGAGAATGACCATCTAGCTAGCCTTTCACCCTTAAAAACACCCAATTTCGTGTCTAACCTGTTTAATTTATGCAATCTATTTAGTTTAATTAATTTCATCCAAATCAATCCCCCCCTTTAATTAAGTGTGTTAGATTAGTTAGAAACGTGTTCAAATTTGTCCAATTTAGTGTTTTGAGTCTTACTAGTCTTAAATTCATCCAAATAACTCCCTAGAGTCTGTTTTGAGTCTGTTTGCTAGTATTGTGCTGTTTTGAGTCTGTTTAGTGTGTTTTGAGTTTTTAGTGTCTAGTTGAGTGTTTCTAATTCTTGTTTGGTGTTTTGAGTCACATTTGCGTAGATTAGCATCCATAATTACTCCTCGCCCTAGAACCTACTTTCATATACTACAGCTATCTTAATAGGGTTTAATTTGTGTGTTAGAATCTTTCACATCAAACCCTACCCCTAACAAACCTCATTTTGTCAGCTAATTTTGTTATAATAAACTTCTCTTTATTTACAAATATGTCATTCTATCAGTCAGTTCCTTCTCTTTTTCTATTTTTTTTTTCCCGTTGACTCTCTTTCTTTTTTTTCTTGTTTTCTTCTTGCCCCCACCCCCCCCTCTCAGCAAGGCTCCTGGAAGGGACGTCTTTTTCATAGGCTTGAGAAACCCATGAATTCCCACTTTCTTTTATTTTAAGGAAAACTAATGAAAATGGCTTAAAAACTTTGAGTTTTAATGATAGGACAAAATAAAGGGTAAAGTGAATAGTACCAAGTTTGACTTTTTAATGTAAAAATGTGGTTTTTCGTTAAAGTGAACAATACCGTGGGCTTTTCGTTAAAACTCCCTTTATTTTATACTAGCAATTTGGCATTTTTTTTAGTATTACATAATTACTGTTTTGTCCTCTTTATGTAAATATTGTATATCAAAAGTGAAGGTAAAATTGGAAAAATAAGTATAAAAAAGAGGGTAAAATAGGAAAAATAAGAATATGGTTGTCATTTTGTCAAAAGGTACAAAATTACTATTTTGCCATCCTCATGTGAATATTGTGTATTCAAAAGTGGGGGCAAAATTGGACAAAGTGGGGAATGAACAATTTGTCTTAAGAAGTGCATATTTTTTTTAATATTACATAATTATTGTTTTGTTCTCCTTAAGTAAATATTGTGTATCAAAAGTGAGGGTAAAATTGGAAAAATAAGTATAAAAAATGGTAAACTAAGGATATGGTTGTCATTTTGTCAAATGATATGGTTGTCACTTAATAGTTTATGTAGTAGAAGATCTAACGGATGTATGATATTACAATAAATTCACAACTTTGTGTACAACATTGCAATGTTTTAAATATGATGTACGAATTTCCAACCCAAACTTAAGGGTGCAAACTGTACTACCATAATTTTATTTTATTTTATTTTATTTTTTATTTTGAGAAAATTCAAACAATATTTTTAGTTTAGGTACTAATGGAAAAGTCAACTAAAATCATTTTATATATATAACCATATTTTAAAATAGTTACATGATTGCTACTCAATATTAGTAACTTTTCCGACGACTAGGGGTTGGCTGATGACTTTGTCATATATTCAGAAAAACAGACCACGAAGTTGTAATTATTTAAACATTCATCTCATTTTATCAAATTCATCAAAGTACTAAAGATAAATAATAAATTTACTTACATCCACCTGGTCCACCTAGACTCTGCCAAGGTGCTAGGCCTTAATCTGCTACCCGACTAGCGCTTAGCATCTTTTAGAATCATGAGAAGTAGTGTTTGTTTTCTTCAGTTTCATAAATAGTGTATAATTTTGCAATAATTCCAACAATAGTGTGCGTTATTTTTTGTTCAAATCCAAAATTAGTGTATTCTAGTTCCATATATAGTGTTTATTTTGTTACATTTCATACATAATGTGGGTTATTATACTGTAGTTCTAGAAATAGTGTGAGTTAGTTTGTTTTACGCTAAAAAATAGTGTGGGTATAATGATGTAGTTCTAGAAATAGTGTGGGTTATTTTGGTTCACTTTCAGAAATAGTATGGGTTATTATGTTGTAGTTCCTGAAATAATGTGGGTTATTATGCTATAGTTTCAGAAATAGTGTGGGTTATTTTGGTTCACTGTTAGAAATAGCCAGAGTTACAATGCTATAGATCCAGAAATAGTATGGGTTATTCTGTTGTAGTTCTAGAAATAATCTGGGTTATTTTTGTTCACTTTCAAAAATAATGTGGGTTATTATAATGTAGTTCCAGAAATAATGTGGGTTATTTTGTTTCGCTTTTAGAAATAATATAGGTTAGTTTGTTGTAATTCAAGAAATCATGGTTTTGTTATACTTCAAGAAATAATGTTTATTTTGCTCTATTTCATAAACAGTATGAGTTATTTTAGTTATGTTTCATAAATAGTGTGAGTTTATTGTTGTAGTTCCAGAAATAGTATGAGTTATTTTGGTTCACTTTTAGAAATAGTGCTAGTTATTTTGCTGTAGTTATAGAAATAGTATGAGTTATTTTGGTGTAGTTTCATAAGTAGTGTTTATTTTGTTACCTTCTAGACACATTGTGGTTTTTTTTTGTTCATTTCATAAATAGTATAAGTTTATTTGCTATAGTTCCAGAAATAGTGTGCATTATTTTGTTGTAGTTCAGAAAATAGTGTCTTAACTATTTTCATTGTTGCAGATGGAACAACGAAAAATGTTTGGGTAAAGAGTTTCGCTAATTGATGTTGCAAAGTATGACTGTCGAGTTCTTCAAAAGGGAAGAGTTAATGAAAATCTTGCTGTCCTCTACCATTACATGAATCTATGCGAGTAATCTAGAGAACAAATGATGCTTAAAGATAAATGAGGACATAGAAATAGAATGGTAATAAACACAAACATCTCTGGTGCTTTGAACGGATTGTGAAGACCATGGGCACTTGGACAAGCTCTCTACAAATGGCTGCACTAGCAATCCAAAAACATTTGTTACGGTACACATACACTGACATAGAACAGGATACTTGTATTAACCAAGATGGTGCTCAGTTGCTCAATATATATTGTGGAAATTTTCAGGTCAACGGGCCGAGGGCCCACTCTAACAACATCAATACTGTCCCCACTTAACCACATGCACAATCCTCAGGTGTGGGGTTTTATCACAGAAGGCCTCGATGTTAGTTAGAGTGGGGTAATTCTATTTAAAGTATTCTTTCTCCTTCCCTCTGTCCGATGTGGGACAATTGGTTTCAACACTCCCCCGCACGTGAGGCCCCATTTATGGGTCACACGTGAAATTCCACACATCGGCAACCACGTGGAGCCATTTTGGGACTCACCTAATCGCGCGGGGTCATTAGGGACCCACCCAAACACGTGGCATCTTTGGCCTACGTGGACAATCACGCATGGCCAATGGGGACCCACCTAATCACGTGGCAGTACGGGCCCGTCCCCTGGCTCTGATATCATGTGGAAATTTTCAAGTCGTTAGGCCGAGGGCCTACTCTAATAACACCAATACTGTTCCCACTTAACCACCTGCACAATCCTCAGGTGTAGGGTTTTATCACAAAAGGCCTTGATGTTAGTTAAAATGGGGTAATTCTATTTAAAGTACCCTTTCTCCTTCCCTCTGTCCCATGTTGGACAATTGGATTCAACATATATGCACTCTACAAAGGAAATGATAGATTTGTATAAAAAAATAAATAAATAAATAAATAAATAAAAACCGAAAATGATACTTGTATTATACAAGCTGCAAGCATACCTTAATTCTTGTTTCATCAACTAAACTCTAAGGAATGGCTCCCCATTTAAAGATTCCAAAATAGTGTTCCATCTATTAGCGTTCTTCCATTTACCCTGCACTGGAAAAATACAACATTTGTTTTTCAATAGATTTCAATACTTGATTTTTTTTGTCCCCGTCAGTTATACGAAAGGTCCATACACCATTTATAAAAAAGGTAACATAGAAAATACTGTAAAAAAAAGTTGATTTAAGGAAATACACTTAACAAATCCGGTTATAATCGTTCAAGTTTTTAGTCTCCAGTTACACCTCCAAAATCAATTACTGTTCTAAGTGCAGAGCACTTTTCGTGGGTACCAATTTCCACTGGCAAATGACCCTTCAAAATTTTAATGGTTTACCAACAGAGTATTTTGTTTGCTACTAATTAAATGAAGTATACATCAAATAAGGTACAAAAAAAAGGGCAGGAAAAAGTTTAGTTCAATTGCTTTCAACCTTGAGTCATTTAATTACGAAAATTAAAGAAAGCACCGCACTAGTCTATGGAACAAGAAAAAGAAGAAGATTTAAGTAAAGAGTGGTAAAAAGATGATACCTAAACCAATAAAAAAAGTCGCTTATTGGTCAAAGTAATAAGTGAAAAGGGTGCGGATGTGAAAGCAGCCTTCAATTCTTAAAGGGTTGAAGAATCAAACATCCCAAAAAGATCACACAGCCAAAATAATTTTCTCATAAACTAAACGGTAAGCAGTAACCAGCCTCAAAAATAAAAAAATAAAAAAATAAACACAAACTCAAACAAACAGACCATGAGCCTTGGTTTCTTCATGAGGGCATGCGCCGAAGCTTTCTGCCATGGAAAAACTCCCACTTGGGCTCTTTCTCTGCAAAATTTTAAACAAGAAAATAATCACAACATATATACACACACGCACACACACATATTGGTAATTCAAGAATTGTTTGGTTGATATCAATCAATCAGGGGAGGGCAGTGGCGAAGCCAGGAATTCTTGGGAGGAGGGGCGAAATTTAAAAAATTTAGGGTCCTGAAAAAATGTGAACATTCATTCGAGGTTTAAGTCTAGGATTTGCAAGAAGATTGTTTGAACTACCCGTAGGAGAATTTGCACTAACCGAAATATTCAAAAGAGGATTTGGACTACTCAAAATAGTCGAAGAAGGGTTTGAACAACAATATTATTTGAAGGATGATTTAGCACCGTTTCTCTTTGTATCGTCCTATTACTTAACTATATAATTAGCAAAGTTTTAAGAGATGCTAAGCTCTAATCGGGCAATGGACATGACTTTACACTAAGGAGAGGACCTAGGCAAATTTGAATAAATTTATTATATACCGTATAAATAATTGTCTATTTATTATATAGCTTATAATATCCAAAAAATATTTATTATAAAACATATAATATATAAAAATATTGACAAATTTTCTTTATTACAAATCAAAGCAGGTTAGGTGGTGCCAATTGATTGGCCAGTATTTAAAAAAAAAAAAATTGTAATTAAGAAAGGTCACGTGGGGTGAGCTGGGATGGGAGAGAGAGAAAGTCTCTCTCTTCTTCCTTTCTCTTCTTCTTCGTTAGAACCAGAGTTCCAAAACTTAATTTCAGTCTCCAGAAGCTGCAAAATGCAGATCTTCGTTTCTCCTTTCTTTGGCCTAGGTTTTTGGAAAATAAGAGAGCACGCAATCAGCCTTGTTGGGATAGAGCAGGGACATCCAAAAGGCCGAAAACCACGCAATCAGCCTTGTTGGGATAGAGCAGGGACATCCAAAAGGCCGAAAACCAGACGAAAATTCATCATTTTCGACGTGACAGGAGGGGCGGAACCATCGCTCCTGGGCTTGATTTCCAGCGAGGGGAGAGACGGCTGCCACTCCTTGTCCTCACGTAGTTTCGCCACTAGGGGAGGGGAGGATCAAAAATAATCAAAAGGGTAGGGGAGCACAATTATCTTGGGGATACGAGAGAAAGATGGAAGAAGATGAAGGATTTGAGGTTATGGAGGCTATGGCTTGGTTTTGTACCTTTGCTTTTTGGATCTGATTATCTCGAGATTTCAGCCATGTTTTCCCTTCGCTTTGTGCTAGGTGGTTGCATCTCTCTCTCTCTTTTTCCTCATCATCGTCTCCTATTGGAACCTGAACCACAAGCATAAAGAATTCCAGGTTTTTCTCGTTTGGTACTGATATTGAACAAGAAAAATAACGCCATCTTCAACAGAAGGATTCAGAGGGCTGAAATAGCCCTAAAATCGTCTCTAACTGAGGGCTAGGCCAGAGAGCTCGGGAATCTAGGAGAGCCCCACGGAATTTCAAAGGGCCAAAGGGCTGGCTGCTTTCGGCCAGCCAGCCAGCCCCGGGCTGGCTATTTTTTTTTATAGTTTTCCTATTATTGTTGGTTATAACCGACAACATTAAAGAAGGATTTTTTTAATATTGTCGGTTATAACCGACAGTAATAGGTATTCATAGGCAAATTTTTTTTTATTTACTATTAGTGTCGGTTATAACCAACACTAATAGTTTGAAATTTTTTTGAATATAACTGCTAGCTGAGTCAGGTAGCCGTTGGGGGTTTTTTTTTTTAATTTAAACATTTCTTTTCTTTTATAAATATGGTGAAGTTTTTTCAATTCCTCACTTCATTTGCAATATTTCCTTCTTCAATATTTTTCAATATTTCCTTCAATATATTTCTCAATATTTCCTTCAATATTTCCTTCAATATATTTTCCAATATTACCTTCATCTATAATATTTGTTTCAATTTTTCAATAATTTCCTTCAATAATTTTTCAATAATTTCCTTCATTTTTTTCCTATAACTTATATGTCACAAAATTTGTTTCATATTTTTTTTAAATTCCATTTTTTTCCTATAACTTCTATTTTACAAAATTTGTTTCATGTTTTTTTTAAATTCCATTTTTTTCTATAACTTCTATTTCACAAAATTTGTTTCATATTTTTTTTAAATTCTATTTTTTTTCCTATAACTTCCTAAGTCATTATACAAGATTAAATTAAATTAAGTAACATGAAACAACATTAAACAATATGAAACAACATTTAAGTTGTAGTTTTTAAATAATAAATTATGTTTGGCCCTATGGCCCTTTGGCCCTCGGTTGGAGATGGTTTTTTGTGAAAGGGCTAAAACGAGCCCTTTGGCCCACTGGCCCTCGGTTGGAGACGGAGGCAAATATGGCCATGTACTGTTCATTAAAATATTAATATCTTGGAGAATCTTGGAGGGCCAGAGGGCTAAAACGAGCCATCTGGCCAGCCATCGGTTGGAGATGACCTAAAGGGAGCAGATGGAAAAAATCATATAGTTTTGCATGTTGGAGATCGCTTACGATTTTGACAGAGATGGAGATGGCTCAAAATTAAGTCGGGAAGTCGGGTATGTGGTTTTTACATAGTGACAGAGCTGCATTGCGAAATTGGAAAGAAAAAATGGAAGGTTTCTAAGGCCATCTCCAACCGATGGCTGGCCAGAGGGCTCGTTTTAGCCCTCTGGCCCTCCAAGATTCTCCAAGATATTAATATTTTAATGAACAGTATAGGGCCATATTTGCCTCCGTCTCCAACCGAGGGCCAGAGGGCCAGATGGTTCGTTTTAGCCCTTTCACAAAAAACCGTCTCCAACCGAGGGCCAAAGGGTCATAGGGCCAAACATAATTTATTATTTAAAAACTACAACTTAAATTCAAATCCAACGGCTAAGTGACGTCAGCATGACGTCAGCTAGCCGTTGGATTTGAATTTTTTTTTTTGCTATAAATAAGGTGGATATTGGGATATAATTCACACAACTTTGAATTCAATCTATTTAAATTCAATCTCTTTCAATTCAATCTCTTTCAATTCAAATTTGCAATGAATTCCAACTTTGGATCCTCTTCAGATTCCAACTGGGGCTCCTCATCCAATTCCAAAAGAGAAGCAAAATGGGCGCAAATGAGACAAGAAGATGAGGAGTCTGATAAAGAAGTTCAAGTAAGGCGCAACAAACAAAACATAGCAGCAGCCATGGTTGCGCCATGGTGTGTCAGCTAACTGAGGAACAACCTCAAAGGGGTGGCTCTATTGATGGTCGCTCTTACAAACCACGAAACAGAGCGATGACGCATGCCAATCTGATGAGCAACTACTTCAATCCCAACTCGGTGTACACAAAAGAGGACTTCAAACATCGCTTCCGGATGAGGCGTCATGTCTTCGAGTGTTTACTTTGTGATGTCTAGCAGGTCAATCCGTACTTTCAACAGAAGCGGGACAGAACAGGCCGCCCTAGTTTCTCACCTCATCAGAAGGTTACTGTTGCACTCCGAATGATGGCCTATGGCTCCCCAGCTGATTCAATTGATGAAACCCATGGTATGTCTGAGTCTACATGCCTTGATACTCTTCAAGAATTTTGTGACACAATTGTTCAGCTTTATAAAGACGAGTACCTCCGCAAGCTAAATCAAAAAGATCTGAATCGGCTCTTTCGCAAAGCTGAAGACCGTAGGTTTCCAGGCATGATAGGGTCATTAGACTGCATGCATTGGGATTGGAAGAACTGTCCCACCGGATGGCAATGAGGCTTTAGCGGAAGGTCGAGAAAGCCAACTGTTGTGTTAAAGGCGGTTGCCTCATATGACACATGGATCTGGCATGCTTTCTTTGGAGTCCCTAGATCCCAAAATGACATTACAGTTCTTGGGCGTTCACCCCTCTTCAATAACTTGACGGAAGGTAAAGTACCTCAATTTGACTACTACATTAACGGCCGTCAATACAATATAGGGTATTACTTGGCAGATGGCATCTACCCAAAGTGGGCGACACTTGTCCAAGCATTTCCAAACCCTAGGAATAACGCGGAAAAGTTGCTTACCTTACACCAAGAGGCATATCGGAAAGATGTTGAGAGAGCTTTTGGTATTCTACAAGCACGGTGGAAGATCATCAGCGAACTGGTAAGAGGGTGGAGTCGAGAAAATTTGGACTCCATCATGATGTCTTGCATCATATTACACAATATGATAGTGAAGGATGAGTGAGATGGGTATATTGATGGAGAGTCTGATGACGACCAAGAAGATCTAAATAGGTCAAGAAGGGCTCGTGCAAAAATATATGATGAGCCTAATTTGCCTTTCAATCCAAGAACTGGTAGTATCTCTATAGATGAGTACATGAGACGCTATAGAATGATACGTTATCGTGCCACAAACAAGTACCTACAACAAGATCTTGTTGCATATCTTTGGGCCCAAAGAAGCATGGAGTAGGCATTTACGTTTTATGTTTTTAAATGTTTTTTAAAATGTTGTTTAAGTTTCATGTTGTATAATTTTTATGTTGGTTAATGTTATTTAATGTTGTTTCATATTGTTTAATGTTCTTTCATGTTACTTAATTTAATTTAATGTTGTATAATGGCTTAGGAAGTTATAGGAAAAAAAAGAATTTAAAAAAAATATGAAACAAATTTTGTGAAATAGAAGTTATAGAAAAAAATGGAACTTAAAAAAAAATATGAAACAAATTTTGTGAAATATAAGTTATAGGAAAAAAATGGAATTTAAAAAAAAATATGAAACAAATTTTGTGAAATATAAGTTATAGGAAAAAAAATGAAGGAAATTATTGAAAAAATATTGAAGGAAATTATTGAAAAATTGAAACAAATATTATAGATGAAGGAAATATTGGAAAATATATTGAAGGAAATATTGAGAAATATATTGAAGGAAATATTGAAAAATATTGAAGAAGGAAATATTGCAAATGAAGTGAAGAATTGAAAGAACTTCACCATATTTATAGAAGAAAAGAAATGTTTAAATTCAAAAAAAAAAAAAAAAAAAAAAAAAAAAAAAAAAAAAACCCAACGGCTAGCTATATTAAAAAAAAAATTTGCCTATGAATACCTATTACTGTCGGTTATAACCAACTGTATTAAAAAATCCTTCTTTAATGTTGTCAGTTATAACCGACAACAATAGGAAAACTATAAAAAAAAAGATCACTAACTCTATCTCCAATCTGTTGTAGTCTACAAGATGTGCCACATAGAGGCTGAGAGCTAGAGGAAGACGATCCCTCAAGATCCCGAACCTAACCTGCTCATAGAGCTCTCGGCCTTTCTGTCGCCCAACCCCGTCCATCAGCAACTGTAGAGACATATATGGATCAAGTGTCAGCTGCTTCATTTGGGTGTTGATTTCTCCTAAGAGAGGTTGGCGAGGTAGGCGTCCTTCTTCTTCAACTTAGAAGCCTTAAAAAAAATGATAAACCAATTAAAATTATAGATCATAATTTTTAAATGTTTAAGTGTAATGAAATTTAAAATTAAAATTTTAAATGCAATATTTACATAAATGTTGTCACCCACCTGGTTGCCATAATTGACATTCGTATCCCACCAGACATCTACTTCTGGAAGAAAAAACAAACAAAAAAAAAAAAAAAAAAGCCAACTCTTTTGATGTCGTTCCTTGACCAGGAAAATAAGGTGCCGAGAACCAGAGTGATGGAAGTACTTCTTCGCTTCCCGATTACCCTTATTTACCCTCCATTTCCGTTATGGATAAATAAAATTAATTAAATTAAAAAATATTTTAAATAAAAAAATAGTTTAAATGAAATTTAAAAAATTAATAATTAGGGATGTGAAAATGACTGTAGAGCCAATGCCACTAGTTTATCCTTTCCACGAACTTTGGGAGTGGATCGGTTAGAGCTTTAGGAAGAGATGCACAAATCTAGTAGTACGTGTGTAGCTCTGTGAGAACCTGTATTTTAAAAATATATTTTACTAGAAATGTTATTTACAACATAGTTTTGAATTTTAATTATCTCTACTAATTAATTAAACACTCATTGTCAACCAAAACCCTATGAAATTACCTGACACACCCCGTCCCGAAGGAGGGCGTGTTGGCCGCCATGTGCGAGTGACGTAACCATTTTTATAGTACGGAAGCTAAGAAGATAAATAGAATTACGAATAAATAAAAACCAAAACACTAGCAATTCTAGCTAAGAAAAGATGCTAGTGCGAGTCTAAGTGTATAAATACACATTCAGAGTAGAAGTACGTCTACTTGCAGTCAAGTAGGACAATTACTAAGTTATAACACTCAAAGGTGAATCCTACTTTTGTGAATTCTGTCAGAATGTCGTTGGATTCCTCGTGGCCACCAAAGCACTGCTACCTAGAACCTGGAAGGGCGAAAAACAAAGTTGAGTGGGTCAGTAAAACAAATCTTTTTCAAAACCTTTTCTCTTTTAAAAGGTTCTAACCCCTCGCCGTAAAACTTGTATAAATTCCCAGAAAAATAGCATATATACATATATATTCATTTCAAAACATATCTTAAATTATGCTATCAACATGCCACTAAGTATATGCCATGCTCATTATAGATAATAACATGTCAACCAAGTGATCAGCTCGGCTGAAACTATAGCTCATAATCAATCTCATCAATCAATCTAGCCAGAGTCACCTCGAGTGACCTGTACGGTACTACACTGCACACAAGTCGGAACCATTGAAATGGTTTGTACGACTAGACTGGGTGTAATATAGTTATGCTCAAGCTATCCTCCCTGATAGCTGTGTGATAAATCGCTAGTCACCTACGAGTCGGAACTACCTATGTAGTCTGTACGACAAGACTGTGCACCTAAATTGGATCCAATGTGAGCATATGGTGCGGGGGTGACTATATATATATATACAGGCCTGAATCATATCTCTGCTAAATCACAATCACCCTGGGTGCAGGTTTATGAGCTCTTAATCATATCAACTCAACAATCTCATAAATTTAATTTATGAACTTACCTAGCACTTACCTGTGCGTCCGCAGCACCAATCATGCATATATGCAATTACTAATGCATAAATAAATAGGCATATACTTTGCATGGCATTTCATATCATATTTCACTTAAATTGATTTTCTAGGAAAAATTCTCATTTATATAGGTTCATATGGAAAACAAAACTGCCCACTCACAGATATGTCAAAGGGTCGTAGCCCCCGAGCCTCCCTTAACTGCGCTCGTCCTCGTGATAGGTCTCGCCTATATGAGAATTAACTGAATAAACGTCACTTTAATGCACATAACCAAAACTATGTAATAACTTCTCATACATAGCTCAAATTGGTTTATGAATACACCGTAGTGACCTACACAACCTCAGGATACAACAACAACAACAAAGCCTTTTCCCACTAAATGGGGTCGGCTATATGAATCCTAGAACGCCATTGCGCTCGGTTTTGTGTCATGTCCTCCGTTAGATCCAAGTACTCTAAGTCTTTTCTTAGGGTCTTTTCCAAAGTTTTCCTAGGTCTTCCTCTACCCCTTCGGCCCTGAACCTCTGTCCCGTGATCACATCTTCGAACCGGAGCGTCAGTAGGCCTTCTTTGCACATGTCCACACCACCTTAACCGATTTTCTCTCCTCTTTCCTTCAATTTTGGCTACTCCTACTTTACCTCGGATATCCTCATTCCTAATCTTATCCTTTCTCGTGTGCCCACACATCCAACGAAGCATCCTCATCTATACTACACCTACGTGTTGATGCTTCACCGCCCAACATTCTATGTCATACAGCATCGCCGGCCTTATTGTCGTCCTATAAAATTTTCCCTTGAGCTTCAGTGGCCTACGACGATCACACAACACGCCGGATGCACTCTTCCACTTCATCCATCCAGCTTGTATTCTATGGGTGAGATCTCCATCAAATTCTTCGTTCTTTTGCAAGATAGATCCTAGGTAGCGAAAACGGTCGCTCTTTGGTATTTCCTGATCTCCGATCCTCACCCCTAACTCATTTTGGCCTCCGTTTGCACTGAACTTGCACTCCATATATTCTGTCTTTGATCGGCTTAGGCGAGGACCTTTAGATTCCAACATTTCTCTCCAAAGTTAAGCTTCGCGTTTACCCCTTCATGCGTTTCATCTATCAACACTATATCGTTTGCGAAAAGCATACACCAAAGAATATCATCTTAAATATTAAGTTTGTGATCTTCGCTAGATTGCTCTGGTCATTAGTGTGGATAAGTATGTAAATGGATAGAGACAGGAAGCAAACACAAGATGTACGTGATTCACCCAGATTGGCTACGTCCACGGAGTAAAGGAAGTCTCATTAATTGTGAAGGGTTTACATAGTATATAGGTTCAAGCTCTCCTTTAGTGAGTACAAGTGAATGATTTAGTACAAATGACATTAGGAAATATTGTGGAAGAATGATCTCGTAATCACGAAACTTTTAAGTACCGAAGTGTGGTATCGTCTTCACTTGCCTTATCTGTCTCATAGGTAGATGTGGCATCTTCTTTGGAAGTACTCTTCCTCCCTCCAGGGGTGGTATCTTTAACTGGTGGAGATGCACAAGGTAATGTATCAATTTCACTTGACGCTTACTTGTAGTTTCAGGCTTGGTCAAGCGCGATACAAACCATGTAGTAGGAGTCCCCCAAGTCGCCGAGCTAGGGGATCTGCTGAAAGAGGTGACAGACAAGGTAAGCAATCAGAGCTCCAAGCAATCAGTCCCAGATCAGAAGTTTGATTTCGAGTTCCGGCTGATTGTTATCCTTCTTCTTATCTTGCAGGTAGCATGAAGGATAAAGAGAAGAAAATGAGAAAAGGTGATATGAGATACTTTTGCTTTTGAAGAAGTAACTTTCCACAGGCTTATTCTTGAACTGGGCTGGAGGGTTTTCTTGTTTCCGCCAGAGTATAAGGCCGACTGAAGAATTTGAGGGTCAAAACAAGTCCATCAAATCTAGAGTATGTTCGACCCTGCTGATATGGGATACTTTTGTTGTTGACAAAGTAGTGGATGTATCGGCACGTGTTCTGTTGCGCTTGTCTCCACATGCTTCCTTGTATCCTTCTCACGTGCCCTATTTGTTCCTCAAGCAGATGTGGTATCTTCTCGGGAAGCATAAGATGTTGAAGATGAGTACTCGAGAGCAATGGGGTTCCAGGCAGTCAGTTCCGGACTGGAAGCTTGATTCCAAGTGCTGACTGATTGCTCTCTTTCTCCTTGTCTTGCAGGTAAGAACAAGGCCAAAGGAAAAGACAGGGAAAAAGCATGATATGGGATACTCTTGCTTTTAACCCTGATGATATGAGATATTCTTGCTCTAGTGTAGCTTGTTTGCAGAGGTATTCTCGGGGGGAAAGAAAGCTGAGTATTTCGAGAGGCTTCGTTGGGAGTGCCCTCTCAGATATGAGGAAGGGTTGAGCATTTTTGCAGGTCTGCCTGTCCGTTGAGGATGGAGGTCGACATATATAGGAGTCTCCCTAACAAGGAGTAATACTATTCTTTTACCCTGCTTGGTCATAGTACGGTAGTGGGAGCTGCCAGCTTCACGTGTTTTAACTCTGTCAGAGCACTTTGAAAAAGTGGTCTGTGGTATCTGGAAAGCTGATGTTACGTGTGAAGATTACAGACAAGCTTTTTCTAAGGGGCTCTCGAAATTGAGAAATTGGTGCCTCTTCGGTTTTTGAACAAGCAATCCTGTCAGGGATCTGTCTCTCGAGATTCAGAGAACGGTGCCTCTTCGATTTTTGAGATAGCAATCCTGCTAGGAGTCTAGCTCTCGAGATTTGGAGAGCGGTGTCTCGTCGCTTTTTGAGAAAGTAATCATGTTGGGAGTCTGGCTCTCGAGATTCGGAGGACGGTGCCTCTTCGATCTTGAAGCAAGCAATCTTGTTGGGAGTGTTTTCTCAAATGTGAGTAAAGGTTAAGCCTGTTTGCTAGTCTACCTTGCCACGGAGCACAGAGGTTGACCCACAGGGACTTTCCAATTATCCAGCAATGGTCCTGTTCCTTTACCCTTGTGGGTAATAATATGGTAGCTAGACCTTCAAAATTTATGTGTCTAAACTTTGTTAGTGTTGTTTCTTTGCTATTCGTTTACCCTTCTTGGTCATAGCGATGTAATGGGAGCTGCAAGCTTCACGTGTCTAAACTTTGTCAGAGATTTTTGGCAAAGTTATATGTGGTACCCGTGAGCTGATGTTGCATGTGGAAAGTGAATGATTGAACAGTAACATTCACGTGCTTTCTACTTCACTAGAAATCTTCGACAGAATGCCCGTCATTTCTGCAAAGTTGAGTGTGCATGTGACAGGTGCTGACAACGCTGAAAAAGCAGGTGCCTCTTCGATTTCTGAGATCGGCCCTCGTGGTCTCTGAGCAGCCCAGCTTTTGAGAAAGCAAGCGCCTCTTCAATTTTTACGATCGACCTTCGTGGTCTTTGAGCATCCCAGCTTTTGAGAAAGCAAACGCCTCTTCGATTCCTGAGATCGGCCCTCGTGGTCTCTGAGCAGCCTAGCTTTTGAGAAAGCAAACGCCTTTTCGATTTCTGAGCAGGCGCCTCTTCGATTTCTGAAGCTCCATCGAGTGCGGATTTTTATAGAGGCTGGTATTAAGTTCCAAAGCACACTTCAATCTCCACCAGTAGAAGCTCTCTTCTTGCACTTCTAAGATCTTGATTTGTCCGACCTCTTTTCTCTTCAACACCTTTGAAAAGGTCTGGCCCCTCCGACCGTCGTTTTGACTTGAACCTTGTTGAAGAGGCAGCCACGCCTTCTCCAGACAACATATGGCACCCATCCTTCTTATCCCCTACTGGTCCTCTTACCGTTGAGGATTCCGTGATGAAGAATGATATGACCGCTGCGGTGGTGGCCAGGAACCTTCTCACTCCCAAAGATAACAGACTACTTTCCAAACGGTCTGATGAGTTGGCTGTTAAAGATTCTCTGGCTCTCAGTGTTCAGTGTGCAGGTTCTGTGTCTAATATGGCCCAACGCCTATTTGCTCGAACCCGCCAAGTTGAATCATTGACGGCTGAAGTGATGAGTCTCAAACAGGAGATTAGAGGGCTCAAGCATGAGAATAAACAGTTGCACCGGCTCGCTCATGACTATGCTACAAACATGAAGAGGAAGCTTGACCAGATGAAGGAATCTGATGGTCAGATTTTACATGATCATCAGAGGTTTGTGGGTTTGTTCCAAAGGCATTTATTGCCTTCATCTTCTGGGGCTGTACCGCGTAATGAAGCTCCAAATGATCAACCTCCGATGCCTCCTCCTTCTAGGGTGCTGTCCAGTACTGAGGCTCCGAATGATCCTCCTCCGGTGCCTTCTCTTTCTGGGGCTCTGCCGACTGCTGAGACTTCTCCTAAGCAACCTTTATGAAGGCTTCCCCTTGTTTGTTTATTTTGACTCGTGTATATGTAAATATTTGTAACTTCTTAGAGATATCAATAAATAAGCTTTGTTTCATTTCAACGTATTGTGTTAAATACACCAAAGCCTTCTTCACTAAGTTCTTTGAATTTTTCTTTTGTTGAAGCTTGTATGTTGAAGCTTTGTGAGTGGAGCATGTAGGTTAAGGTAGTGTTCCCTTAATTTCCCGAGTGGGGAAAACTTCTCGATTGGAGACTTGAAAAATCCAAGTCACTAAGTCGGGTCGGCGATATGAATCTTAGAACGCCATTGTGCTCGATCCTGTGTCATGTCCTCCGTTAGATCCAAGTACTCTAAGTCTTTTCTTAGAGTCTCTTCCAAAGTTTTCCTAGGTCTTCCTCTACCCCTTCGGCCCTGAACCTCTGTCCCGTAGTCGCATCTTCTAACCGGAGCGTCAGTAGGCCTTCTTTGCACATGTCCAAACCACCGTAACCGATTTTCTCTCAGTTTTCCTTCAATTTCGGCTACTCCTACTTTACCTCGGATATCCTCATTCCTAATCTTATCCTTTCTCGTGTGCCCACACATCCAACGAAGCATCCTCATCTCCGCTACACCCATTTTGTGTACGTGTTGGTGCTTCACCGCCCAACATTTTGTGCCATACAGTATCGCCGGCCTTATTGCTGTCCTATAAAATTTTCCCTTAAACTTCAGTGGCATACGACGATCACACAACACGCCGGATGCACTCTTCCACTTCATCCATCCAGCTTGTATTCTATGGTTGAGATCTCCATCTAATTCTCCGTTCTTTTGCAAGATAGATCCTAGGTAGCGAAAACGGTCGCTCTTTGGTATTTCCTGATATCCGATCCTCACCCCTAACTCATTTTGGCCTCCATTTGCACTGAACTTGCACTCCATATATTCTGTCTTTGATCGGCTTAGGCGAAGACCTTTAGATTCCAACACTTCTCTCCAAAGGTTAAGCTTCGCATTTACCCCTTCCTGAGTTTCATCTATCAACACTATATCGTCTGCGAAAAGCATACACCAAGGAATATCATCTTGAATATGTCCTGTTAACTCATCCATTACCAACGCAAAAAGGTAAGGACTTAAGGATGAGCCTTGATGTAATCCTAAAGTTATGGGGAAGCTTTCGGTTTGTCCTTCATGAGTTCTTACGGCAGTCTTTGCTCCTTCATACATATCCTTTATAGCTTGGATATATGCTACTCGTACTCCTTTCTTTTCTAAAATCCTCCAAAGAATGTCTCTTGGGACCCTATCATACGCTTTTTCCAAATCTATAAAGACCATGTGTAAATCCTTTTTCCCATCTCTATATCTTTCCATCAATCTTCGTAAGAGATAGATTGCCTCCATGGTTGAGCGCCCTGGCATGAACCCGAATTGGTTGTCCGAAACCCGTGTCTCTTGCCTCAATCTATGCTCAATGACTATCTCCCAGAGCTTCATTGTATGACCTACACAACCTCAGGATAATCCCCAAAATTTTAAAATAATTTTTTGAAGCCCCACACGCCGCCACGTGCCGGCCAAGGCACGGCCAGACGCGCGGTTACACGCAGGCCACGCGCCGCGCATGTCGTCTCTTACCTTGGGTTCGCCGGGGTTCTTCGCGGTCACCGCAGCAACTTGCTGGAAAACTGGGCATTTTTCAAATCGATATATCTTTGTCATTTCTTCACCAAATCTCATGAAACGAAAGCCAAAATGAAGCTTAGGAAGTAAGGAACCAACCCTTACCACTTTCAAGCCTTAAAACTCACGGCATTTCACCAGAGAAAACTCGATAATCCGGCTAAAAGGTGAAACTCCGTTCTACTGCTCCCCGATGTCCAAAATACCTCAACGTTGCACTCAGAGCATCGTGAGGACGTTCTAAAGCTCACTATGGTCCTGAAATTCAAAGAAAACCTTCCGTTTAAAAGTTGATGAATAGTGACCATCTCGGAGATTTGATTTTTCCAAGGTTTTCTCACGTTAAACTTCAACCAAAATCATGCCAAATGACTAAAGAAATAGACTAGATACCTTTTTGAACCTTAAAATGGCGTGAAACCTCGACAATCGAATTGGTGCTACTATGCTTCAACGGAGCCCTCGTGGTTTCTGGGTTTTTCGAAGGTAATTCGACCAACTAAGGGTATGGTTGGGTTCATACTCTTGCAAGGAATGTAATGGTGGTCCTGGAGCTTGATCTGTGAAGGAATGGAGGTCAACGGACTGCGTCCGTACGATTTGCAAAGAGACGAAGAGTTCGAAGGGAGGAGAGAGAATGAGTCTGAGAGAAAACGGAAGAGAGAGAGAGAGAAGTGATGTGGATGTGTGTGTGGTCCAAATACAACTAATCTCAAACTAAGGAAAACTTAGTTCCAATTGGTTCCAATTATTTAGGACATAACATAATTGGCCCAATTTCTTAACCCAAAACACAAACACACCCACGCTCAAGGGCATTTTTGTCTTTTCACAACCCTTTCCGGGACGGGTTGTGACATTACCAGTTTACCCCTCTAATTAAAACACATGAATAAGAAATATGGGGTAAAACTGTAATTTCACACAACCACATTTTGCTTTTTTTTTTTTTTCAAAAACCTCACATACATGTAATCCTAACATATCTCTAATTAAAAATAAAATAAAATAAAATAAACTTTCCACTCCCACATTCTCTATCACTCTCTTCCTCTCTCCTATTTCAAAAATAAAAATAAAAAAATTTCTCACACACTTTGTGTGTGCCCATATGCTAGTATATTTTATTCTAACTCATGTTTTGGTTTGTTTCAACTTTTTTTTTTTTTTTTTTTAGAAGTGAGGTTTGTTTCAACTTAACATATATTGTATACTTTAGATATGTATATATATCCTATACATTTTAAATGTATGGCTTCCTTTCCAACCTTTTTCCTATTTTTCATTAGATTGTGCTAGAAGTGCCTAATAAGCACTCTAGTTGTTGACTGTTGATATCAACAATCTAGGCGTGGCACGAAATCATTTTATGCACATCTATAGGAATTAAATTAGAGCTGCTTGTAACCAGTCTTGCAGTTGTACGTGGCAAGTGAGATGTCAAGGTGTTTATCATGCAATTGACACCACTTGCTTGCATAAACTTGATCTTTACGTTTTCGGATTGTGTGGTTATCTCTTGACATTTTACCAGCCAATCGTGGATTCGTTGTAGCTGGCCACTTTTCCCATAAATAGGAGAGCATTTCTTCATTGTTTTACAATCTCCAAAGGGAGTAAAAACATGCAGTATGTAGTTCACCTAGAGAGAGAAAGGAGAGAGTTTAGGGTTAGAGAGCTCGAGTGTGGTGATCGGTAGATGCTTGTCTTTCTGAGGTTTGATTATAGAGGCAAGTGGTTTATGTAATGTGTTCAAAATATTCTTATTTCAGATAACATGAAAATCATGAGATATCATGTAATTTATTCTATTTACAAATCTCGATCTATTTTGAAATCAAGCATTTTTTATTTTGTGTAAATCGCTTTCAATGTGTGCATAAAATTCTATGTGGAACTGTTGAGATTATTCATGGAGCATGAGAACTTTAGTTTTAGGTTATTCGAGGGATAAATGTATGGCACACGGGGACATTAAGGAAGAATAACTAATTTAAGGGTCACGTGGTAAGCTACATATTCTGAAAGGGTAACCAACACGTAATGAAACGATGTGATATGGCACTACGTGGCTAAAGCTTTGATATTATTATCACATTTTATAGTTTGTGTAAAATGGCACGGATGACGGTCATATGTCATATTACATATTCTACTCAGGGTGACGGTGGTTGTTACTCACCCTTCACTCTTTTTATTTCACATATGAGTTAACTTAGCAAGACAGGGACAAGACAAGCTGAGTTTGTGTTAAACGGAGAGTTTAAGGGTTTTACTTATTTTGTATACCTTGTAAGGCTTTTGGAGTTTATTATTTTATAAGAGAAATGTGTTTTCGGATTTGGTTTTAATTTTTACTTGCGCACCAGGCACGTGGTTATTTTATTTTATTTTTCCACCGACCCTTGGTCTGAGGCGTGACAAGGTTGTACTTTCACTCCTTGTATCGCTCAGACCACACTTGCTTTATGTACTCGGATATACCCGGCACTTCCACGTCGATCTCTAAAATTTGACCAGAAATAGGCACAAAAAAAACAAGTGTATTAGTTTCTAATGCACTATATGCTCTAAAAAAATACACTAAATAAGTGAAAGAAATAAAAATACTAAATAAAACAAAAAAAGCACACTTACCAAGATCTCTTTATTCATTTCCTCATGCACGGTTGGCGAACTTTTTGCAGGTAGGGACGAGCATGTTGTGAGTTAACAAATTGTGACTTTCACATCTACTCACTGATGTCGTGGATCGTAAACGACCATAATCTCAGCTTGCGTTATGTGGGCGATCTGTAACACGTGATCCGGTTCGATGGCAATCCTTTACAGTTCCACCACATTTTCACCTTCTTCACCTTCTTCTCCACCTACGGTTGGAAATTCTCAGTCTCCTGTCGGACACATGCCTGCCATCTTTGCTGACCGGTCATTGTGAACCGAACCGAACCGAAAATAAAGGGACGACTACTGGTAATCCACCGTGATGACATATGTGGAAAAACAACCACAATAACGAAACAATAAATCACTGTAATTTCAAAAAAAATATATTAAATGGCATTATTTAAATTTCTTTTATTTTCTGCAAATTTATAATATATCTAATATTCTTCCACCCTGAACGATGAATTTACAAACTGAATTCAATCACTGTACGAGGTGTTTGCTCCGTACTCCGAGGAGGTTTTAGGTGATTGCGGATGAATTCTCTTAGTAAACATTTTGGTCATCATCGGTATCCTCATCATCATCATATCGTGGTTCTAGCAAGTCCGGAATATTTCTTATGTTGTATGAATTTTACTACCACCCCTCCCTCCTTGGATCATTGAGATAGAATACTTGTTTTTCCGTACTTGCGAGGATGTAGGGATCATCCTCAAACCACTAGGTGCTTGTGTTGATGGATAACAAAAAATTATCTCAAATTACATTGCTTGAGTTGTCTGGATTCGCATCATACCAATGACACTTGATCAGCATGACCTCCTTGTGCATTGTATATAAGAATCAAACCACACTTATAAGTTGCCGAAGACAAAACTATTTGTTTTGTTTTTTTTCACGGGACAAACTCTCCATTGTTTTGAGTGCACAATTTGTCGTCTCGTTCCGTTGAACTTGGTTCATGTGACAGCTAGAGTACATTTTTTTCTTTAACGGGACCACATGCTTTTTCCAGTATTTTCTTTGTCGAACAAGCGATTTGTCGTTTCTCAACTATCTCATCTAGTAAGATCCAAAAACCACTATATATATAATTTAAAAAATACTTACCTGCTGGGTAAACCAACTTGGAAACAATTGTTTGTCTGTTTCAACCTAATTTGAAGGATATTGGGTTTTCATCAATACCTCATGATGTTCGGGGAATGGCTACACTTCGTCGTAGTTGTTTAATATGAGCAAATGAGCCACCTTCAAGTCGCCATCTTTGAATGGTTCAGACGAAGGTCCTTCATCAAATGGTTGTGCACGTTGAACAAAGACATAGTTTTTTAACCCGTTCATGCTCGTCAAAATTGCTAGGGCGCTTGTGAAGGAAGCTTGAACATTCCAAAGGTACATCACACAAAACCTACTAGGGCTGGGCACGGGCCGGGCCGGGCCCAATTTTGAAGGGACCGGACCGAACCTAGGTTCAAATGAAACGGGCCGGGCCGGGCCGGGGATTACATTTTGTAATATAGGAACCGGACATTACCCGGCCCGGTTGAAACGGGCCGATTCGGGCCGGGTCCACGGTCCCTTTTTTTTTTTTTTTTTGGTTTGAAAAAAAAATTGTACAGATTGCAATCTGCACAGATTGCACAGATTTGCAAATGGGCATAAAGAGTGAACAATTAAACAGAGTGAACACAAGCAGGCAGCACAATTAAACAGAGTGAACACACAACACACAAATTGTTGACCGACAAAAGACCAAAAAGGCTGAGAAGTTTTCATTGCTGTTGGTAAGTCAATGCCATCGTCTGAAACTTTATCACTACCCTGAGGGGGTTCCCTTCCCAGGACCAAAAATCAGGACCTGGAGTCCTGGTTCCTGAAATTTCCGATTGAGGCACTGGCACAACTACACTCTAATCTGTGCTCCTGCTGAAATTAAAATTTTTTGATAACGAAATGCTCAAATTACTGACATGCTAGTTATAAGAAACAAAAACAAAAAGTATTCAATTCAATTTGATCACAAAATTCAGATGCTCATCCACTACCTTCTGAAAAAATACCAAATCAGCATGCCATTACTTACCACCCCACCATAACTTAAAGTTCTACCCCGTATATGTTACAAATTCACAACTCTAACTTTTACAAAGCCATTTACAATTTGATATAATGCGATCTCCGTGAAACAATTAGGCCATTTACATTTTACAATTTGATATAATGCGATCTCCGTGAAACAATAATCCCATCAGCATCCAAAACATATGCAGGATATCAAACTCTAACTTTTTTGTTCTTGGAAATTCTGGATTTCAATTAACAAATAAAACTATACATATCTTTATCTTCATTACCCCAAATTAAAATCCCATATTTAAACAAACAATCAGAAATTCAAATTGCCTAATTAAAAATCAAACACAATGTCCAAATCTTTACCCGGTCCCTTTCCTCCTTCGAAACCTCCAGAATCTTTTGGAACTCCTCGCTCCTCTTCTTCTCCAATTCCTCAACAGGCTCCACACTCTGATCATCAACATCGATTTTTGCAGAGTCGAGGGAAGATAACTGTCGAGGGACTGAGGTCTGACCGTCTGAGAGTTTGAGAGACAGTAAAAGTGAGAGTCGGGAATCGGGATGAGAGTCGACCAATATGTTTGATTTCAAGTTAAGAAAAATAAATAAAATCAAAGTTTTAGCTAGGATTCTGAGTGAGCAGAGGCAGAACCGAACAAGCGCTGCGGAATCGGCCGATTCGAACAAGATTGGGTGGTCAGTGCTGCGCAATCTTCGTCTTCTCCGATGGTGAGGTGATGTGGTGTCGTGACTGTCGTCGTTGTCGAGGGGGAGACGAGTGTGAGTCTCGGCGGCCCTGTTTGGGATTTCGAAGAATGAAATTTGGGGGTGGGTTTTGGAGAGTGGGATGGAATCGATGGATAATGGTTTAGGTTTAGAGATTGTATATAGTTAGAAACGGGCCATCCGGGGCCCCGTTATTTCAAATCCTAGAACTCGGCCCGCCCCTTAAATCCTAATCGACCCGCCCCGCCCCGCCCCGTTTCTATTCTCAAAAAATTGGAACCGCCCCGTACCCGCCCCGAACCTGAATTACCCGCCCCTACCCGCGGTTCCTGTACCCGTTTGCCCACCCCTAAAACCTACTGTTGCGCTTGTACTAGCCAAGCAATTTGAGAACAACGTACTGGCAATATTACCTCTCAAGAATATTAACAAACATATTAACAAAATTACCTCTTAGTTGGATACATCCAACGATGATGCACCTACCCAACAAGCTTTGCCTCATCTGGCAGATGTATCAAAAGGTGAACCCTACTCATGAAAAATGTCAATGGATATATTTGCTCTATCTAGCATAAGATGTACACAATTCTTCACTCATGTCATCTAAGTCCTACTTTCACAATGTTTTTGAATTGGTGGAAGCATTGAGACAAATATACAATCGTCTCAACAATTTCATTGTCTAAGTACGGCCGAATACCAATTGGAAGGAACTACTGCAGTAACACATGACAAACATAACTCTTCTAACCCAACAATGTATCATTATCCATTTTAACGTGACTTGATATATTGCTAGCATACTGATCTAGAAATTCCATTTTGCAGGCTTGAAAGTACAATTTGGCTTGTCTCTTCTTGTATTTACCATTGACACATTCCACCAACAGGTTAGGTCTTATCCCTAGCCAATCAAGTCTTCATGGTGTTCTTTAAATTCCCCTCCTCAATAGAAGAGTCATTCCTACCACATTGTCGTAAATGTTTTTCTCAATGTATGGGATTCACAATGCGTCTAATTTTCAACATAGACCAGTATTTTAATTCAAAGAATATACTCTTTCTCACCCAATTCAGATGTTCCTTTAGTCTCGGTCCTTTCCTGAATTGGAGACTACTTAACTTGGACAATATGTCATCTTTGGACCATTCCTTTGGTCAATGGTCCAGGCTGAACTTCATTTTCTTATCAAATGCTTCAAGCTCGCTGCGCTACTCGCAATCTCATGATTAAAGATGTATCATTAAATGACAATGTGCCTTCAGACTGCAATCAATCAGCTACATATTTCTTGGATATATTGTTTAAGCGTGTAACATTTAATGATACAACTTTAATCAATAATTGTTAACCTTAAACTAAACAAGATTAGTTTAACATGCGACATGTTCGTAAAGTAACATCTCATGATTGACTTGATGGCATATTTCCAATCACATGAATGAGCATGGTTGCAAGTGGAGGCACCTGGTGACCTCCTACCAATGCGTGCGGTTAGCGTGGACCATTGACTTTTTTACGAATTCAACTCTGGGACTCCTCCTACGATATTCGACCTACTGATTCAAATCAAAACTCCATTTCTCCAAATTCAATTGTTTTAAGTGAGTTCGACTTATGGGTACATGCATTGAATTTCTTTTGTGGATGGTGAACTACGATTGACTTGATCGCTTCATAGGGTACGTAGGCAATTTAACTCCGAAGTTAGATGCAGTCATAAAATTAAATAAAAATTAAATGTTGTATTCATGCCCTAGAGTTTGGGTGTGACATTAATTTATTTTGTGATAGGAGCATATTTATAAGACGTTGTTATCTTATTTTTTTTGCGTTTACTTTAGTTAATTTCCATTTATAATAGTAATTTAAGTTATTTTCGTATTATTGTAGGTCCAGTTGGTAAAGATGACAATAAATAGTCAAATTGAGCAATTTGGAGTAGTTTTGGACAAGGATTGGATAGCATACGTGGATAGTATATGGGCTGGACGTTTTTGGTGTTTAAAAGGTTTTAAACACATGCTAAAATTTGGAGAAATTAAAGTTGAGACTTGGAAGGCAAGGAATTACACAAGAAAGAGGAATCCTAGCTGGAGAGAAGTTTAGTGGCTTGTTTTGGAGCTCAAATAAAGTTGTTACTTGTTTTGAAGTCCAAATAAAGAATCCAAGATGAATTTGGCTTGTTAGAAGACCAGGAACATAATGGAAAAGGAATTGGGATATCTAGCCTGATTTAGAGATGCCAAATAAGGCAAAAACGTGCAAAATAAAGGCTAAGTTGCTGGGATCACTTTGGAATATCTTGCAGCCTCTTTTACCCCATAAAAATTTTCCTTTTAGCCACTTTTACATGCCCTTTTTATTCTAGAAAAATTACACAATTTGGAGGATCTATTTTCCTTTCTTTTCATTCACTCTAAAGAAAGCCCTAGCCATCCCCTATATATATATATATATATGAAGTGTCCTGCAACATTTGAAGGGTGCCACGCCTACCATTCATCCATTGAAGTTGTTGGAATTTTTAGAGTTCTTTCTTTCTTTGTTTTAAGTTTCAATGTTTATTTTATATTGTTTTTCAGTTATGATGAACATGTGTAAGTAAGTTTCTTTTTGGCTAGAGGTGGATTTGAAGGCATGATCATATGTTCTATACAAATTAATTACATCCAATTATTGTTTCATAAAACATTAATGCGATTTACTTATCTGCTTTATAGAAAACTTATTCTTGTATGTTTATTAAGGATGCATACCTAGTTTGCATGCAGGGATTTGATGCTAGAATCAGCAGTGAAGCCAAGGTGGGGGCAATGGGATTCCTTAACCTCAATAACCTTGCACCGACAGCCCCAAACAAGAAGAAGAAGAAGATGATGCTCCATTTGTTAGCCATCACTCCATCAGTGCCTCTTCTTCCCCTGCTAAATTTTCCCACCACTGTGAATCTATCGGTTGGCAGCCTCCAGATCATTAGGTCCGCGTTTTCGTCATGCCCTGTCTAAGGCATCGAATCGATCGGCACTCTGTCGTCGTCACATAGGGATTTGGATTATTTGGACTCTTCAATGGGTCCCATACACTTTGCTCGACCCCTTTATATAGACATCGTTTGTGAGCTTCTATGCCGAGCTTGGTAAGTTGTGCAATGTGCGTAAGGTGTTTGAGGAAATATCTGAACTATGTGTGGTTGCGTGGAATGCGATGATTTATGGGTTTGGGAATAATGGGGATATGGGTTATGCTGTTTTCCTATTTGAAAGCATGGTGGAAAGGGACATGGTTTCATGGACAAGCGTTATAAATGGGTTTGGGAGAAATGGGTGTTTTAGCGAGGGAATTCGGTTTTTTCTGATGATGATGAATCATGAGAATGTGATGGGTTGTTTTGTGAAGCCAAATGAAGCTACTTATGTTTGTGTGCTTTCTTCCTGTGCTAATTTAGGTAGGTGGGGATCTATTTACTGGGGCAAGCAAATAGATGGGCATGGGTCTGAATCCAGTGTCATCGAAGCTTTTGCTCTCAGGCCAGATGCCGATGTTCAGTACTCCAGTGATGATGTCACTGACCGAGGGTAAATTTATGACCCCATCGTTGTAAATTTCTGGCTCCACCACTGGCTAGAATATAAGGGAATTCCACCTAATCATTATGAACTTATATTTGCAAGTACTAAAACTCACTAGTAATGATTGAGTTAAGTAAATCCTTGGTAGGAGTATCATGTTTTTCATAGTTACGAATGTTTTGTCAATGCTTATGATTTTCATAGAACTTAATGATCTTCAAGATGTATCTCTACCATGGTTTTCATAGTTACAGAAATTGAGAAGAATAATTTGGTTGCATCCTGAGTCCAATTCATTGAACTTAAGAAAATATGAGAATTAATTAGTGTTGTTCATAGTTAATTTGGGGCATTGTCATTCATGGTTTATAGGAAGAATAACTGGAAATCGATTTGTATGCATATGATTCATGTGTGGAGAAGAATCCTCTAGTTATCCTTCAACCATATTTCATTCACACCTTAGTTTACTTGCTGCCATTTACTGTTGTTTTAATTAAATTCGTCCAAAATCCCCCCAGTCATTGCTTTGTTGTTAGTTTAACTTAGTTTTCAGTTTATTAAGTTTAATTTGTGTTGATTAGCATCCCTTCTAATCCCTAGAATAGAACAATCCATACTTACTCATACTACGGTGATCAAGTAAAATCTGACCATCAGTTTCCTGCAGCTGGTCAATTTTCCTCTTCATGTTTGTGGCATAATTGTGTGCAAGCTTGTGCAATTGTTTATTTTCATGCTTGAGTCCTCTAATCTCCTCTTTGAGACTCTATATTTCAGCCACCAACGATTCAACGTGACGGGTTCGAGCAAATAGGCGTTGGGCCATGTTGGACACAGAACCCGCACACTGCACGCTAAGAGCCAGAGACTCCTTAACCGCCAATTCATCAGACCGTCTAGCGAGCAGTCTGTTATCTCTGGGGGTGACAAGGTTCCGGGCCACCACCGCAGCGGTCATGTCATTTTTCATCACCGAATCCCCAACGGTCAGAGGACCAGTAGGGGATATGAGGGACGGGCGCCATATGTTGTCTGGAGAAGGAGGGGCTACTCCTTCACCAAGGTTCAAGTCAAAACGACGGTCGGAAGGGCCAGACATTTTTCAGAGGTGTTAAAGAAAGAGGAGATCGGACAAGTCAAGATCGTAGAAGTGCAAAACGGGAGTTTTTACAGGCAGAAATTCAAGAGTGCTTTGAACGTCCTGCATACCTCTATAAAAATCAGCACGCTATGGGATTTCAGAAATCGAAGAGGTGAGCTCAGAAATCGAAGAAGCCATTCGGAGATCGAAGAGGCGCCAGCTTTCTCAAAAGTTGGGCTTGCTCACAAACCACCAATTCCAGATACCGAAGAGTGTCAACTGTCTCAGCCTCGTCAGCACCCATCACACGCAACTCAGCTTTGCGAAAATTACGGGTAGTCTGTCAAAGCACCGATTCCAACCATCTGTCTCTCTCATCCTCGTCAGCACTTGTCACATGCAATCTCTGCCCTCAACGAAGCTCAGAACTCGAAGCGTAAATTCCGGATATTAAAGAGGCCTCTGCTTTATCGAGACGTGTCAGCATCTGTCAATTTGCACATCTGCGTTGCATAAATCATGCGCAATCTGTCGAAAATTTTTGGAGAAGTGGAATGCACGTGAAAACTACTGTTAAATTATCCCAGGCTTGCTGACACGAGTAATGGAACAATGCCTTCCCAACCATTAAGAAAATTCTATAAATGCTGAACTTCAAAGTGAAGCAGTCTCATCCAACTTTTAGCCTCACTTAACCCTTCATCCTCTCTGAAATGGCTTTCCAACAAACCCTCTCAAGTCACTCTGTATTTTTCATCCCCTGGGATACCCCTGCAAACAACCCATCTAGAGCACAAGTATTTCATATCATAAAGGTTGAGAGCACGAGTATCTCATATCATGCTTTCTCCCTGTCCTTTCTCCAGCCAGCACCTGCTCTCGAGTACTCATCATCTTATGCTTCCGCTTCATCTCTCACGTATAAGGGAAGTGAAGATGATACCTCGAAGCATGTGGAGACAACGTGCTGATTCATCCTCAACTAGGGACAAGGAGAAAGAAAGCAAGAGGTGGGCACTTGGAAAGATTGAAGAAAGAAACAGACCAACACCTTTACCTCGTGCCCGCCCGTCGTGTAGAAGAAACAAGCAGAGAAGAATGCAGCTTGCACAATCAACCCAGCACAAGGAGTCTGAGATGAAGAACTAAAGAAGCTGCCACATCTGCTTGGAGAACAAATAAGGAACTGCAACATCACCAAAGAGCAAAGCTTCGCTGTACAATTCCAATCCAGTTCAAGATCAAAGCTGTGGAAAGTCAACAAGATCAACTATCTCCAAAACCAGATTTGCGTTCTTAAACTCTACTCTGTCTGGTTTTTACTTTGCCATATTTGTCATGTTTACTTGTCGTTTGTTATTTGCTTGTTTTTGGTGTGAGTATATGCTTGAAACATTGAGGACAATGTTTGATTTAAGTGTGGGGGAGGTAACCATTGTTTTGCATGAAATTCGTAGAAATTTATCACCCATTACTTCTAGTGTTGTTCCTTGTTGTTTTAAGTATTTTTAAGCTGTTTTGGAGTGTTTCAGTGTGTTTTGACATAAAAATCCGAAAATTCATAAAATTTTGAAAAATTGTTTTTGAAAATCCAAAAAAGAGTTGTTTTTGTGCGCTTATTTGTGTCTTAGGGTACCTTCCAACACAATGATGAGGATTCGGTTTGTAATTGCATGACTGTTAAACAGAGTTATAAACATGGATGAAAGTTTGATTTACTCTTTATTTATGCGTGGTTGTGGTTATAACTTATGAAATCACATGTAATCATAAAAGAAAAAATTAGTTTTTGTAACATGCTTGAAGGAAAGAACTCAAACTAACGCTACAACCTTGTGAGACTTGAGCTTAAACATTTATTTGGAGAGTTAAAATCTGTGCATTCTTGTTTTCTAAAGTCGTTGCATGATCTCATTATTCTTTGCTTGGTTATTACTTAGAAGGCATTTCATCATTTAGTTCCAAATGCTAGAACTCATGCCTATTTCATTCAAAGCATGCTATTGATTTGCATAAAACATATTCAAGATGAAGTTGTGTAGTTACCACCACCAAAGCCAAACTGCCATGTATCCCATATCGTTATATGTTTAAGTTAACCCCATTGAGCCTTGATAGCCTACATTCTTTGTTAAACCACATTATCCTTACCTAGCCTAGTTTAGGACCATCCATACCCTTATTCTTGAAGCATAGTAAAGCATGATTCAAATTGAATTTCTTTTGATTAATGTATGGCAGAAAACAAGTGTGGGGGAAGTGTGAGTTATTATGCTTGTTAAAAAGAAAAGAAGAGTTGAAAAAAAAAAAAGGAGTTGAAAAATATGCGAAAAAGAGTTTTAAAGTGTTGCTTGTTGAAGAAATGGTCCAAAACATAGAATTCGGCCCTAAATATTGCTTGAATTTTCCCTTCGTGTCTAAAAGCTGATTTCTGCAATCTAAGTGAATTCTAAGTTTCAATTTCATTACTTTACTTGCTATTGCTTTAAGAACGATTGTTATCCTTATCCTTCATTTGTTAGCCATCACCCCAAGCCCCGTTACAACCCTTAACTTCATCTTGAGTGTCATGCGTTTCAATATGTGGAGTTTGAAATTGATATGAGCATATGGTGTCACTGGTTCTCGCATCTAAGTAGTAGCATTCCATTCATGAGATCATATCTAAACATGCTTATTAACTCCAGAAATTGCTTTCTTTGTGATACATATATGTGAGCGTTCGTTTTCATATCTACATCAATCTTCTCACATATAACTAGTATAGGGTGTGTAGTTAGAAAATCTGAGTGAAAATTGAGTGCATATCTTGTAAGGAATTGAGTGGTTTCTCTAAAGCATGTTACTACATCAAAAACATTATTTTAATCGATTAATTGTGAACAAGTAAGTGGTGACTATGATTAAGTACGTGCTTAAGTGTGAAGATGACTCAAATCTGTGGGGATAATAATTTTTAACATGTCATGTGCATTGGAAATCCCTGAGGCAAATGTTGGAAGGTTTAGGTTGTGTTTTTTTTTTACTTTGTTTCGTTTTATCTCTTTGTTTTGCTCGAGGACTAGCAAAAGCTAAGTGTGGGGGAATTTGATAGGAGCATATTTATGCGACTTAGTTGGCTTGTTCTTGTGCATTTATGTCGTGTTTCCTTAGTTATTTTAATGTTTAAAGTCATTTTCGTGTGTTTTCAGATTTTATGGACAAAGTAGGCAAGAAGATGCATTTTGGAGCATTTTGGAGCAAAATGGAGCTTGGAATGCATGTCACATATTTGGGCCAAAGTGGATGGACGAATTTGAGAACTAAAGAGGCCAAGAATGTGAAGAATTATGGTCCAAAAGATGAAGAACTCAGCCCAAAAATTTGTCACCCCAACTTGCCTTCATTGCCATGCAAAACAACATAGAATTCCCTTTGGATTCCCATGCCATGCTTGATCACTCTTGTCCCCTACATAATTTCTGATTTCATGCTTCAATTCATTTAATTATTACACTTAATTGCTTGATACCTCTTGTTCCCTTCACCCACAAAATTTTATACAACTTTCACAACCATAACATGCACCAATTGATGCTCCATCATTCACATTTGGAATCTCATGCCTTGTGTACCACATGTTGCTGCACCTTTGACCCATTTATTGACACATTTTCACCTCCCTTTCCATCTCTATGCAATGTACACAATCATTCATGCCCCCTAGCTACAAGACCACTCCATTTTACCCTTCACACTTTGCATCATCACTTCATTTTCACCCTTGGACCATTGCACACCACATACACTCTTTGCCGTGCATTCTCCCTAGCCTAACCTGATTCTCTAAGGTTTTTGGGGCCTATATATACATGTTTACACCTCTTGGCAAAGGGTTCACACTCTCATATTCACCATTCATCACAGAAATTCGTCCATACTCACCCTAGGTAGCAAAACACCCCAAAAACACCATTCTAGTGCCTAGAAAACATAACAGCCACTCCACCTTCTTCCACCCTCTTTGCCTAGTTCTCCACCACCCTCCAACCCTCAAACACTCCTCCACACTTACCCTAAACCTTTCCATACCATTCCCCATCCATTCTACATCATAAAACTACCCAAAAATCCGTCCACAAAGCAATCTGCCGCAAGCAAGCAAAGGAGAATTCTTGGATGCACTTGCTACCCAAGTTGGAGCATTTTAGGTGTTTTCTTTCCTTTGATTTTAATGTCTAATTTTATGTATCTTTGCTTTGTGAGTATGAGGAACTAAACCCCTCTTAGTTAAGGGGTGATTCGAAACCATGTTCATACTTGCAATATGATTTGATTACATCCAGTTGTGATTCATAAGTTGTGAATTCAATTTACTTATCCGATCGTATAAAAAATGATTTGTGTATGTTGGTTGAGAGTGCACGCTTAATTTTCATGCATGAATTTAACGCTAGAATATAAGAGAGTTTCACCTAATCGTTATGAACTTATATTCACAAGTAGTGAAGGTTGCTAGTCACAATCACGTTAAGTAAATTCTTGGCATAAGTTTCATGCAAATCATAGTAACGAGTGCCTCGTCAATGCTTATGTTTTTCATAGAACTTAATGATTCTTGCTTGTATCTCTATTATGCAATTCATGTAGGGAACTTGTAGGGAATGTTTTGGGTTGTCGTATGCAATCATCCAATCCAATAACTTGTGGAAAAACTGAGGGTTAATTAGTGCAATTCACGGTTAATTTGGGGCGTTGAGTATTCATAGCTTATCGAAAAGCAACTGGAAATCGTTTTGTATGCAAGTGTGACATGTGTGGAGAAGAACCTCCTAGCTAGCCTTCCAGCCATAAGTTTCATTCAAATTCATTTTACAATCTGTTTTGATTCACTTAAATTTGTCTAAGAATTTGTTTACTTTGTTCTTGTCTTAATTTAATTATTTTCGTCCAAAATCAACCCCATCTTATTTCTTTGAGTCATATTAATTAGAACTTGTCTTAGATTATGTTTTTAAGTGTTTTAGTTCATTAGAAAACCAAAATTCGTCCAAGTTTGTGTTAGAGTCCCAAAACTGCCCAGATTGTGTGTTTAAGGTAGTTTTGAGTGTTTAGGGGCTGTTTTGAGTCTTTTGGTTTGTTTTAGTGTTTTAAAGTATAGTTTTGCATTCTTTGAGTCTAGTTAGTGTTTTAAACTTTGTTTTTACGTTTTCAGGTCAGTTTCCAAGTGATTTAGCAATCCCTCCTAATCCCTGGCCTAGAACGATCCCTACTTACATACTTTACTACAATTGATAAAAAGAGGGTTTAATTTGTGTGCTTATATATTTCGCATCAAAGCACCTAAGGCTGAGAGCATCATCTCTGAAATTGTTAACAATGCTGCTACTTTTGAGTCTTCGTCGCAGTACATTGATGAGCCACCTATTCCAATTCCAATTCCCATTTCAACTAATAGGTTGTTACCTTCTTTGGTTAAGGTGCCCAATCGAATCCAAGATGGTGGGAGAATTTACATTGACATTAAGAAGCTGTTTGGACCCGATTTTACACTATCAGCCCGAGTAATCAAGGCCGTTAAGTGAGCAGAATTTTAGACCGTTGGATGATGAAGTAGTTGAAATAATTTTTAATTATTATTGAGAAATAATATTGTGAAAATCATGATATTATCTCTTAGTAATATATTAAATTATCTAAATCCCAATTGAATTCAGATAATGAAGCATCCAAAGTGGGATGATCTTCATAAAAGTGCAAATGATGCTCTTCTTTTAATGATGTTTTGTTTTTAGCTACATGGATGCATCTGAGCGAAAATGAAGGAGGCCACAAGCAACAACATGTTCCAATAAATGGGTGATAGGATTTGCATGGATTTTGTGTAAGTTGGAAGAAAGCAAGTGGCATGCATGGCTGCACTCAGACAAATAAGGAGGCTAATTAAAGAGAAAATAACGGTCTTAGATAATGATGACAAGCCTAGGTAAGCTAGCTATGATGATAAGAAGACTTTTAGTTGGGTAGGCTTTTATGAGGTTTGGAAAATCACAAACATTTATCTGAAGGATATTCCTTGTTCTCTGACGCGGATTAATTTCAATTTCGTGAAATAGAGTTGCAGTTGGACTCTACAAAATTATCTGGCCGTGCCAAACAAGTACATTAGCCCTATAAATACAAAGGCAGTGGCAACGAGAAGACCTCTTCTAACTCAACACACAAATTGCCCTGTGCAAACTGTCGCTCTACACGAAACCTCCCAACAACCTTGAGATTTTTATTATCCTCTTTCGCCAACACATCTTCAGTTTGGACAAACAGCACTATGAAGGCAACCGACGACATCTTCAGTTTGGATAAACAGCACTAGAGCCGTAGAATCAGCCATTCAAGGGGCACCTTCAGTTTAGATAAACAGCACTACTTCTCAACCAACTGATTACCTATCCAAGTCTTGGCCAACAAGGATTTTTCGAGTCTTTGTTGGTAGAGGTCATCTCATTAGCCTTCTCGGCGGAGTGAGGTGTTACAAGTTACTGGGCTCGGCATATTGAACACCTAGTTGTTTATGATTAGATATTCACAAGTAAGTTTTAGAGTTTGGCATTCTGACGGCCAAACTACATTCACCATCAAGACATACATCTCTTTTGAGTATTTTTGTCCGTATAATTTAGTGCCAGTTCGGCATGCTTATACTCTTACGAATATAATCACCATGACCGAACCCTGCACCAACAATTCGTGAACTTTGTAAAACTAGTAGCCTTGTCTTCAGGCTCTAGAACCTGAAGGCCGAGACGTGTTCCTTCCTCGGCCACAGTCGCAAGATCGAGAAGTCAGTAACACAACATCAACATGTTTTACTCCCTGGCAGAACTTGGCCGATGAGTTGGCACGCCCCGCATACAACTGAAAGACGTAGTTAGCTCATTAGTTACTCGGCATGCGCGCCATGTAGGCTTGGTAGTTTTTAGGGTCAACAGAAGCTCAACGCCACAATCAGGAAGGATCATTATCCCCTTCCATTCATAGATCCAATGCATGGAAGTTTTAAAGAGCATTTCATGGAGGATGTATCCCTCCATGCTGCAGCCATAGTGAAGCTTAAATGGAGGTATCGTCGGCCTAAAAGACGTTAAAGCAAGTGCTTCTTAGGAGGCAACCCATGTGTTCAAATAAAAAGACAATGGAATTTCTGGCTCCTACAACCAGATTTGCTCTCTTTTACCCTTCTCTTTATTGTTTTTACTTTGCCATGATTGTCTTGTTTGCTAGTTATTTTTTATTTTTGAAACATTGAGGACAATGTTTGGTTTAAGTGGGAGGGAGGGTAAACAGAATGCTTTTCATGACTTATCTTCAAATTTTACCACCTATCACTACTAATGTTGTTATGCACTATTTTAAAGTGTTTTATTGTGTGTCATAAAAACAAAATTTGAAAAAAAAATAAAAAAAGTTTGAGAAAAAACAAAAAATAGTCATTTTTGTTACTTGTTTGTGTCTTAGGGTACCTTCCAACACAATAATGAGGATTTGGTTTTTAATTGCATGACTGTTAAACAAAGTTACAAACATGGATGGAAGTTTGATATGATCTTTGGTTAATACTTAATTGTAGTTGTCATTTATGAATTCACATGTAATTACAAAGAAAAAAAATCAGTTTTTGTAACATGCTTGAAGGAAGAAACTCAAACTAACGCTACAACCCTGTGAGACTTGAGCCTATTCTTTGTTTGGAGAGTTATTAATCTGTGATATTCTTGTTTTCTAAAGTTGTTGCATGATCTCATTATTTCTTTGCTTGGTTTCTACTTAGAATGCTTTTTCATCAGTTTAGTTTCAAATACTAGAACTCATGCCGGTTTCGTTCAAAGCATAAAATTGATTACATAACAAATAACAAGATGAAGGTACTTAGTTACCACCAGAGCCAAAAAGCCTTATCCCTTACATATGTATTGTAGGTTTAACCCTTTTTTGAGCCTTATTTAGCCTATTTTCCTTATTAGCATGCATTATCCCTACCTAGCCTAGTATAGGAATATCCATACCCTTGTTCTTAAATAATAGTGAGCATGACTTATTGGGAATTCCTTTTGATCTACGATTTTCTAAAAACAAGTGTTGGGGGAATGATTTGTTCTTTTGAATCCAGTGAAGTAGTGTTTATGTTTTATGTTTCAAAAAAAAAAAAAAAAAGAAGAAGAAGAAGAAAAACGTTGAAAAAGGAAATAAAAGTTGAAAAGAAGTGAGAATGAGTTCATAAGTGTTGGTTGTTGAAGAAGGCTCCCAAAATGTGAATCTGACCCTAAAGTTTGTATGAATCTCCCTTCTTTTTTTTCTTTTTTTTCTTGTTTTGTTTTTTTTTTTTTATAGTTGGGTGCTGCAATCAAAAGTTGCCTTCTAAGTGTTGATTTCATTACTTTGCCTACTATCACTTTAAAAACCTTTGTTTATCCTTAACCTTTCTTTATTAGCCAATACCTTAGCCCTGTTACAATCCTTAGACTTTTATCTTGATTGTTGTGTGTTTCAATATGTGGAGTTTGAAATTGGTACGAGCATATGGAATTCCTGGTTCTCACTTCTAAGTATTGGCACTCCATTCATGAGATCATATACATGTTTGTATTAATAATTCCAGAAAGTGCCTTCTTTGTTATAACATATGTGAGTGCTAGTCTACATGTTTACATCAATCTTCTCACGTATACTTAGTATAGGTAGAGTAGTCAAAAAATTTGTGTGAAAATAGAGAGTATATCCGGTAAGGAATTGAGTGAATTATCTAAGGCATGTTACTACCTTCAAATGTTGTTTTAATTGATTAAATGCGAGCTAGTGAGTGGTTACTATGGTTAAATATAAGCTTAAGAGTAAGGAAGGCTAAAATCTATGTGAGAAGTGATTTTTAACATGTCATGTTTCATTGAAAATCCTTGAGGCAATTGTTGGAAGGTTTAGGTTTTGTTTCTTTTTCTGTCACATCCCGGCCCTGGCCCCCACCACATCCCGGGCTCGACTCCGCCGTAGCACAATATTGTCCGCTTTGGGCCCCGACCACGCCCTCACGGTTTTGTTTCTGGGAACTCACACGAGAACTTCCTAGTGGGTCACCCATCATGGGATTGCTCTCGCGCGAACTCGCTTAACTTCGAAGTTCCGATAAAACTCAAAGCCAGTGAGCTTCCAAAAGGCCTCGTGCTAGGTAGAAATGGGAATATACATATAAGGCTTACAGGATCCTCGCCCCTGGGTGATGTGGGATGTTACATTTTCTTTGTTTTGCTCGAGGACTAGCAAAAGTTAAGTGTGGGGGAATTTGATAGGAGCATATTTATACGACTTTGTTATCTTCTTTCTTTGCATTTACTTTAGTTAATTTCCATTTATTATAGTAATTTAAGTTCTTTTTGTATTATTGTAGGTCTAGTTGGTAAAGATGACAATAAATAGTCAAATGGAGCAATTTGGAGCAGTTTTGGACATGGATTGGATAGCATGCGTGGATAGCATATGGGCTGGACATTTTTGGAAGGCAAGGAATTACACAATAATGAGGAATCCTAGTTGGAGAGAAGTTTAGTGGTTTGTTCTGGAGCTCAAATAAAGTTGTTACTTGTTTTGAAGTCCAAATAAAGAATCCATGATGAATATGGCTTGTTAGAAGACCAAGAACATAATGGGAAAGGAATTGGGATATCTAGCTTGATTTGGAGGTGCCAAATAAGGCAAAAACATGCAAAATAAAGGCTAAGTTGCTAGGATCACTTTGGAATATCTTGCAGCCTCTTTTACCCCATAAAAACTTACCTTTTAGCCACTTTCACATGCACTTTTTGTCACAGCCCGTCCCAAAGTTTTACACTCATGATTGTAAATTGACGGAATTGCCCTTAAACGTGATTAAGATATGTGAATTATATATTGGTGAAATATATGTTCCTAAGTTATTTGAAGATGGAATTTTGTGATTTGGGGTTGGGTAGGACCACACACCTCAAATCCCTCCCTCTTTCCCGTACCCTGTCTCTCTCTCTCCTCGCTCACGAAACTCTCAGTTCTCTCTCCCTCTCCTTCGAGCTCACACGGACCACCACAAAACCACCCTAAATCTATACCAACGACGAATCTAAGACCACCATTGGAACCCTGAAGACTTCATGAGCACGATGGTATCCATTTCAGGTAAGTTCTACTTCGGGAAAACCCTAGTTTTTAAGGTCCCGTGTTTATGTACTGTTCATGATCTTTTAAATGGTTACGATTTAGGCTAAAACAAGATCACAGCGAGCTTAGTGAGGTCCCAAGGAAGCTCGGAGTGCTTCGTTGGGAGTTTTTTGACGTAAGAACACGGAGATCGACAAGTTCAAAGTTTGGCCGGAGCTTTCGAGGCTTTTTCCGGCGAATCTCCGGTGCGTTAGGAGTCGAGGTAGGTATAAATCTCTTCGTCTCGTCAAGTACTACAACTTTCCTTTTTTTCACTCAATTTCGTTGAGTATTGAAGAAGTTATACTCATTTGAATCTTACCCAGTTTCCGGCGACCTCCGAGGCTTTCGAGGCCGTTTCCGGCCCAACCACGGCGAACTAGGTGTTTTGCAAGGTACCATTCTCTTTATCTCTTCAAGGGCTACAACTTTCGTTTTTGAATCACTTGATTTCGTTGAGAAATGACAAAGTTATGGCAATTTGAAAAACGGCCGCCGGAAAAACCAGTCCGGCGACCCAAGGAAGAAGAAGGTGCGCGTGGGGGCGCGTAGGTGGCCTTCCTTGGCGCGTGGGGGCACGTGCTACAGTAAAAAATTATTTTAAAAATATGTCAACGTCCGTGACGTCGAGTAGATCACTGTGGTATATTCATATACCCAAATTGACCACCGTATGAGAAAGTTATTAAGGATTGTTGGTTAGGTGTTCGAATAACGTTTTATAGTTTCGCATTAGGTGAAAATGTGAATTGATGATCCGACCGTTGGATCATCACCAAACTTTGATACGTTGCAATACGTAATATTTGAGGATTATTGGAACTTACGGATTGGGAATCCGAGTTACGGATCTTCCGGAATTGGAGTTGTAAGTTCATAAAATGAAATGTAAACCGTCACTTAGTTTTGGAAATTGACGGAGATCCGACCGTTGGATGGTAATGAAATTTTAGGATGTTATCCTAGAGATATATTGTGGACCTCTGGAAGTTATGGATTTAAAATCTGAGTGTGGATCGAACTACGTAGTGACGTATTTTATATAAGTTATATATTCTATCGATATGAATTCTAAGGTTGGATTTGATTACTGTTCTAGGCGGCGATCGTCATGACGCCTTGATGTGTGGTGCTAGGGAGTTGTTGGACGAACTCCAGGTGAGTGGGCAGTTTTTTTTTCCGTATATATATATACTTGACGTTTTCCCAGAAATTGAATTAGAATGAAATTATGTTTTAAATGAAAGGTATATAGAATTATATGAAAACGTGAATTGAAAGGTCATGTATAGAAGTATATGAAATATATATGGAAATGTAAATTGAATTGCCATGCATGAAATGATATGAATCAAATGATATGAATTGTTATATGATGCATATGAATGAATGGTGCGGCGGACGCACAGGTGAGTATCAGGTGAGTATTTAAATACTGTTATGATGATGTTGATATATATTGAGCTCAAATCCTGCACCATGGTTTAGTGCTTATAGTATTCACCGCATCGCACGCTCGCCTTGGATCCAAGTAGATGCTGGTCGCACAGTCCACGCGGAGTGGGTGCGACGGGCCAGTCGTAGAGTGTTAGTGAGATTTCGACTGGTGGGTGACCTTAGATTATGTGCACAGATGATTGATGAGAAAGCACTAGAGCGTAACTTGTGTGCAGAAGGCCGGACAGGTCACAGAGGTGACTCCGGCAGAGTGAGAGTGATAGATTTTGAGCTCTAGGTTCAACCGGGCAGGGCTATTAGAGGGCCTCCGTTTGATTACTTCCTTGCACCTGATATGATTATTGTTGATGCATCCATACTTAACTGTTGAATTAGACATGGCATGGCATATTTGTACTGAAAAATGTTGAGTTAATGAATTGAAGTATTGAGAATATATATGTATATTTATATTTTACATTTCTGGGAAAGTATACAAGTTTTACGGAGAGGGGTTACAATGTTTTGATGAAAAGTTGGATTTGAAAAGATTTGTTTTACTGACCCACTCAATTTTGGTTTTGCGCCCCTCCAGGTTCAGGAATCACAAAGGTGTGGTGACTACGAGGAATTCGACGGTGTTCTGACAGATTGGACAAAATTAGGACTCACCTTCGGGTGTATCAACTTATAAATTGTATAATTAAAGCTTCCGTACTGTGCAAATGGTTACGTCACTCTCACGTGACGGCCAGCATGCCCTCCTTCGGGACGGGGTGTGTCACTTTTTATTCTGGACGAATTACACAATTTGGAGGATCTATTTTTCCTCTCTTTTCATTCACTCTAAAGAAAACCCTTGTCGTGTCCTGCAACGTTTGAGGGGTGCCTACCATTCATCCATTGAAGTTGCTAGAATTTTAAGAGATCTTTCTCTCTTTGTTTTAAGTTTCAATGTTTATTTTATATTGTTTTTCAAATCTAATGAACATGTGCAACTAAGTTTCTTTTTAGCTAGAGGTAAATTCGAAGCCATGATCATATGTTCTATATAAATTGATTACATCCAATTATTGCTTCATAAAACATGAATGTGGTTTACTTATCTGCTTTATAGAAAACTTATTCTTGTATGTTTAAGGATGCATACTTAGTTTGCATGCAGGGATTTGATGCTAGAATATAAGGGAATTCCACCTAATTGTTATGGACTTATATTTGCAAGTAGTAAAAGTCACTAGTTATGATTGAGTTAAGTAAATCCTTGGTAGGAGTATCATGCTTTTCATAGTTACGAATGTTTTGTCAATGCTTATGATTTTCACAGAACGTAATGATCTTCAAGATGTATCTCCATCATGCTTTTCATAGTTAGGGAACTTGAGAAGAATAATTTGGTTGCGTCGTTGAGTCCAATTCAATGAACTTAAGAAAATTTAAGGGTTAATTAGTTTTGTACACAGTTAATTTGGGGCTTTGTCATTCATGGTTTATGGAAAGAATAATTGGAAATCGATTTGTATACATATGATTAATGTGTGGAGAAGAATCCTCTAGTTATCATTTCATCCATATTTCATTAACAACTTAATTTACTTGCTGCTATTTACTGTTGTTTTAATTAAATTCGTCCAAAATCCCCCCAGTCATTGTTTTGTTGTTAGTTTAACTTAGATTTCAGCTTATTAAGTTTAATTTTTGTTGATTAGCATCCCTTCTAATCCCCGGAATAGAACAATCCCTACTTACTCGTACTACGATTGCATAATTTATAGGATTTAATTTGTGTGTTAGTTTCTACCACATCATTTTGGTCTAGGTACAGACTAGATTGACAAGGATAAGCTTCTTAGGGGGGGAGCAAGGTGAAGGTGTGAATGGATTTGATTTCAGAAATGTCTTATGTATCAAACATGCTTAGCTAATTAAGATTTCAGTTACGTATGGAGGTGTGAGTGCATAATCGTATGTTTCAGCTTACATTATTTATGGCTAGTGAACATGGCATTCATTCATGTTCACGTCAATATTTTATATTACTGTTCATTTTAATCTTATTATCTCTATAAAAAAACAATATAAAATGTTGACGTGGTTTAACCGTGACCACACAAAATAGGAGGGCACGAGAGGGCACGGGAGGGCACCGGAAGTGGGAGGGCAGACAATCCTTGTCCAATTTATATTCAGCTTGTTCATATTATTGATATGACATTTAGCTTACGCGTGTATGATATATATTTAGCTTGTCCATACTACGAACAAGACATCCAGCTTACACGTGTATGATCTATATCCAGTCAATGTAATATTGACTTAAGTGGAAGTATCGATATACAAATTTATGGAAATATCGATATTGCTAACATATTAGTGCCTTCAACGAAAATTACGAAACTTTTCAATGGAGTGAGTATATCAACTCATTCAGATTTAATCGAAATAAGATAGAAATATCTCCATAAAAATTCAAAAGTTCGAAATCTGCAATGGGTTCGATCAAAATTTATGTAGTGAGTCTGAAAATATCGCCAATATTCATTGATTTTCCTGTACCTCGCCAATATGGAGTGAAGTTTGCATTTCACCCTCCCTTTCTATATAAATCCTTAATTTTTTTGGATTTTGAAAAATATTGACAATTTCTTGGATCTTTTAAACACAGCATCAGCTTACACATGTATTATATATCCAGCTTGTCCATAGTAAGGTCATGACATCCAACTTACACGTGTATGATATATATTCAGTTTGTCCATACTGGGGATCCAACTTGCATGTGTATGCTATATATTTAGCTTGTCAGCTTCCAGTGTATGATTATATGCTCTTAGCTTGTCATTACTTCTAGATAAATCAGTAACTACATAGTTATATTTCAACTTACACTAGTTACGGCTAGTATATGAGATTGTATGCTAATAACGCTTAAACAACTGGAATAAGTGGCAATTGTTATAAGCATATTCGACGTCGACACACCCTCATAGGCTCTGGCATATTCTTACCGAGTAGGATATCTACTCAGTTTTACCTGTTGAATTGGTATTAGTCAACCGTGCTCTTAACATATTATCGTGCATGTAATAGAGGGTCGAAGACCTATCGAGTATGGCCCTTCGGGGTTGTGTTGAAAAATTTGGTAACTTGCAGGTGTTTATTTTGGGCTTATCTCACTTTTCTCAATTGAAAATTTTAGTTATGACTCCATGCACATCATAGCTTCGTCACCTATTCGGATGATGGTCAGCACTCATCAAGTTCAATACTCACTGAATATCCGGGTCAGAATGTGTCAATGAACCAGATTGGTTGATTAAGATTATATTTTCTCACGTTGGAATTCAATTAGTAGCTAGTTTTCAGAGTAGATGCTTGCTGTGTATGCATGCAGACAACTCTGTAATATAGACTCTAAATAGGATTCAAAGAACAGCACATGCGTATAGGGTTTCACTTTAGTATCTTTGCCATTGAAGAGAAAACTTTCTTTAATTGCATAGCTCATGCATGTTAACGGATTTAAACCTTCAAGTTAATAAATACTAACACATCATAATTTGGATTTACTACGACTAAGTAAACTATCGATTCATATTAGAACACGACTTGCTGCAAAAAAGATTAACATCATCACAGAAATAGACAACTTCAAAACGATAAACACCATAATATGCATCTTTGCACAAGGACAATTCACCCTAGTGAGACCAAAACCAAGAACATGAAAGCAAACCAAAAATTAGACTAGAATTGCCGAATGCCCCTAACACCGAAAATTCCATCTGGATAAGTCAACATAACTAGGTACTAGAACATATAGGATACTCAATCAGTCCACCAGTAAATCAAACCGAAACAAGAGGACATTACCACAAGCAAGTGTATTGGTGAAACTAATAGGAGGACATTACCACAAGCAAGTGTATTGGTGAAACTAATAGGTGGACATTACCGTAAGCACGTTCACTATCTTTACACTCAGCTCAACTTGATTCATCCCAATATATCAGGGTCATCTACAAGCGACTTTTATCGCTCTATCCAGCCTTCACCTAAAGCAAACTGTATTGTCTTCATTAGATCATCAATCTTCCTATCTTTCCTCACAAATCACGCTACACATCAATTCAACTTGTTCGAAACACTTGGACCAGTCAGACCAAAACGAAGAACATGAAAGTGAACCAAAAACTAGACTAGAATTGCTGAATGCCACTACCACTGAAAATTTCTTCTGGATAAGTCAACATAACTAGGTACTAGAACATACAGGATACTCAATCAGTCCACCAGTCAATCAAACCGAAACCGGAGGACATTACCACAAGCAAGTGTATTGGTGAAACTAATAGTGGGTAAGCACATTCACTATCTTTACACTCAGCGCAACTAGATTCATCCCAACATATTGGGGTCATCTACAAGCGACTGTTTATCGCTCTATCCAGCCTCTACCTAAAGCCAAATGTATTTTCTTTATTAAATCATCAATCTTCCTATCTTTCCTCGCAAATCACGCTACATAACCGAGAAGTTTTCGATACAACCTTACGGAAATAGCTAAATGCTCAAAGGAATCAAGAAAATGGGCAAAATTATTCCACCCCAAACAAAAAAAAAGAAAAAAGAAAAAAGAGAGGCAAACTATGTTATAATTAACAAGCATCAATTCCAGTTGAATAGCGAAACCAAGAGGTACAAGACTATATCAAATCACATGCATATATCATTGTACAGAATTTCGCTTAAGTAATCCATATAACAGATTTGAAGTTTGAATGAATTTACATTTGTAAATGACGGTGACGGATCCATCAGTGCCTCGCAGCTTTTCAACTTCTCAACACGAAAAATCAAATCCGAAATCCTTGTAATCTCACTAATCTCTCTCTTTCTCTCTCTCTGTCTCTATATCAAAACTTTGTTTCTGAAATACCAAGAGAAAAATTCCCATATCAGATTCAGAACAATTCCTAAACTTAAAACTTACTGGGGCAATTTGACCAATATGGGAAATTAAGGGGGTGGGAAATGATGAAAACGAAATTTTTTAAAAAGGCACACCTACGTCTGTTTGGAGTACGAAGAAGAAGTAGGGACGCGCTTGTTACGGAACATCATGTAACCGACGGGTAAGACTACTCCGATCATCATGATCGCCGCTCCGATTATGTATCTCAGCGGGCTCGGCGGTTCCACCTCTATCAATCTCCTGAACTGCACCGCACAAGATTAAGCCTCCATGATTCACAATTTTCATAAACAAATAGATACAGATCTGGATCCATGATCAGAGAGAGAGAGAGAGAGAATTACAGGCATTGTTGTGGCTCTGAAGGTTGAGAGAACGAGAGGCCGTCCGGAGGTGACAGAGGAGGCGGCGGAGGATCGTTCAGTTTGACGACGGAGGGAGGAAGAGGATCGGCGTTGAGCCCTTGAGTCGGGGAATCAATGGCTCCTCACAAAGTTGTTAACTCGAGCCGCTACTTCGTAATGTCGTTTTCTTCACTTCTGGGAGCGTTGGATGGGCTTAAGCCTACGTTAAGTGGCGCCAAGGCACAGCCCAATAACAGCCCAAGTTAGAGGATTTATCAAATATAGCCTAAAATTAACTCTTAATTTTAAAAATGTCACTTTTTATAAAAACTTTCAAATATATCCAAAATTTCACTTAAATAGATACAAACACCCTCAAATTTAACAATTAGATCAATTAAAGGATTTTTAGCTACTGTCGTCTTAAGCTCCGGGCCAACTTCACCTTCGCTTCTACACTCCACAACCACAACCATATCCCCTTCGACCCCCTCATCACCAACATTAAGCGCCATTGCAGTTACCGCAAGTGGGAGCAGCAGAATTTCAATCATGCCTTCAACGCCTTTTTTCTTACTAATATCATATTTAGTTTTAAATATAAAAATATTTTTTAAAGTTAATCCACATGTCATTATATGATTGTATTTGTGAGACCCACGTGGCGCCACATCATCACACTAATAGAGCAATTGACAAATTTTTCACAAAAAAACTAAAATGATCACGATGAACAAATTCAAAGAAAGACTAAAATGATTCATGATAGACAAATTCATGAACATTACTATTGATTATCATTAATTATTAAGGATCAGATTAAGGAATTATGTCAATGTCATGAATCATTTTGGCTAAAAATCCTTTAATTTATTTGATTGTTAAATTTGAGGGTATTTGCGTCTATTTAGATGGAATTTTGTATATATTTGACAGATTTTATAAAAAGTGACATTTTTGAAATTAAAGGTTAATTTTTGGCTATATTTGATAAATACTCCCCAAGTTAGTTAGGGCTGGTTTGGTATTGCTGTGCTTTGAAAAAAAGCTGCTGTGAGAATAAGCGGCTGTGCTGTGAGAATAAGCGGCTGTGAAATAAATCAGCAGAGTGTTTGGTAAACTTTTTTGTAAAAGTGCTTTTGGAAAAAAAAGCAGTCTAATATTGGGTCTTTTCATTAAAGAAGCATTGTAGCTCCATGTACTTTGAAAAAAAGCCAGTTTTCCAAAGCTACAAATAGCAGCTTCAGCTTTTTCCTTTGATTTCAGCTTATTCTCACAGCAGCTTCCAAAATAAGCTCTTTTTTTTCAGTTTACCAAACACCTAAAACCCTCACAGCTTTTTTTCATGGGTGCTTTTTTTTTAAGCACCTCACTCCCAAACTAGGTATTAATTTCATCCACAGCCCACACACTTCTTTTTACCTTTCATGCACATTTTTCTATTTTCGTTCGTCGAATCAAAAGACAATAATTAACATGGAGTGTGCAAGGTAAAAAAGATTGTGTTGCATAGCACCACCCTATAATTTTAGATTTTCAAGTATGTTTTGGATCTTATGTATATCTGAATTTTGTGTCGTTGTTATAAACATTGTATTTAAGTGTGATTGTGTAAATCCTACATCAGATTTGATACTAATTCTTCTTCCCTATTAGGACTTGTATTCCTTGGAGGAGAAAGATTCTTCCCTCCCTTATTACTATAAATAAAGGCATTGTGTAGGAGGAATAACACATCCTCTACACAACCCTACAAACACATATCTCGCTACTCTCTCTCTACCGTGCGCCCCCTCTCTCCCCTGTCAGATAAAATAAGCCACAACACGTTATCAACACGCTCATACCGCTGCACTTAGAAATCAGACATGGAAGTTTTTTGCATCAAACCAGTTCATCAATATCATCACGCAATCAGGTTCTTCCAAAACAACAGTTTTTATCTCAATATTTTTGCAGCCCTAATAGCATGAACATTCACCATAATGAATGACCCAACTTCAAGTTTTTTGAATTGTAGATTCTACATAAATTGTGTATGCATTATATCCATAATTGTTGAATTATGTGAATTGATATTGCCATGAATTGCATCAAATATATGTTCATGCATTGAATTATATGTTGAATGCGCATTGAATTATAATCTGGAAATTTGAAAAAATAAAATAAAATTAGGGTTTTTCAAGAAACACATCCCGTCACCACCATGCCACGCCACATCAAGCCGCCAGCACCAACCTGTAGCCTATGTAGCTATGCTGAGTCGCAAGACCACAAGCCAGAGCCATGGGCTTTCTAGGGTTTTTGGTTGAAACGTTGAGATTTCCTTACCTCTGTTCATATTCGTGATCCCCGTTGATTCATGAACTTGCCCCGAGATTTTTTTTGTCCCAAAACACGGTTGCCTGAAACGGTGGCACCGGTCTTCTTTCCCAACGAGCACACCCAACTACGAGTTAGGGCTTGGTTCCTTAGAGCCCAAAGCTAAAACCAATTATTGTCTTTGGGCTTGCATATTGCAGCCCACACTTGACCCATGTGACACAGCAGATAGGGCTATGGTGTCCCAGTTCACATAACCACACAAGATCCATGCCCATAGTTGGTGAGTTGGTGCACCTGCACCATGACACACCTAATCACGGCCCCCTCTAAGGTTGTGATGTTCCCGACACATAGGATTGCGTCCCCGAGTACCCGTACACTGTGAAGCACTGAAGCATACATTCAGATAGGGCATGCAGCCCTAGCTTGCTCCTTACCGCACCAGATGAGAGCTCCTTTTGGGCCTCTGTTCTTAGGCATGTTACCCATATCAACCCAGCCCATTTTATTGGGCCCTAACTGTATGGTCTCAATTTGCTCAGCCCACCCGTGGGCTTTAGCCATTATTTTTTGGGCCCCGAGTTTAATTGCCCATTTTTTCTTTTATAATTTTTCACCCACACTTTATTATTGGCCCGAAGTCCAAATAATTAATTCAATTATAATTCTAGACCTGAATATCTATTTGCATATTTCCTTGTTGCATATTTCTGTATATATATATTTGTGTTTGTCTTCTGGAACATATGAACCTGAAGTTCATAATTCTTTCGAAACCTGAAGTTCCTAGAAACATGCCTTGTTTAAAAACCTGAAGTTTTCCTTTAAAATATCACCCATAAAAACCCGAAGTTTTTTCATGTAAATTTAAACCAATAAATGTCTATTAGAACCTGAATGTTCTACTCATATGTGAATGGTTCAATTCTTTCTCCATTACACTAACCACATTCCTGTCCATTAATTTTGTGATAGGGACATGTCGAATTTGAACAAACTCGACTTCACCGCTTTAGAGGTCTCCAGAAGAAACTACTTCAACTGGGTCCAAGATGTGAAGCTCCACTTCATCACAAAGAATTTATGTCCTGCCATTGAAGATGAGATGGACAACCCAATTGGTGAAGTTGAGAAAGCCACTGACATGATCTTCCTTCGAAGGCACATTTATGATGCACAAACCAAGTACCTTACTCAAGAAGATCCACAAGCATTTTGGATCGATTTGGTTGATCGATTCAATCGCCAAAATGACATCTTCTTACCTGAAGCAAGACACGACTGGCAGCATCTACAGTTCCAAGACTTTAAGTCTATGAATAAATATAATTCTAAAGTTTGTCGAATCCGATCACTTCTCAAGTTCTGTAACGAAAACTTAACCGAAGAGGATCTCTTAGAGAATGTCTATTCGACCTTCTCTGTTACCAATATTGTCCTGCAGCAATAATATAGGGATAAGAAATTCAATAAGTTTTCAGATTTGATCTCTGTTTTACTTTTCGCTGAAAAGCATAATCAGTTGATGAAAAATCATCAAGCTCGACCTACTGGGGCGACTGTTGTGCCTGAAGCACATTATAGCACAAACCAATGCCCAAAACGTCAACATAAGAGTGGTAGGGGCGGCTAGAAGCCACCCCATCAAGGTCAATAAAGCCAAAGCCCATCTAAGGGAGGAAACCAAGCCCAGAAGTGCCCTAACCTCCCTCATAAGTCCTCAAACTTTAAGAATAAGGGAAAAACACCTGACACCATGGATGCGTACCTGTGGTACCACTGTGGTTCAAAGAAACATTGGTCCCGTGTTTGCTGTGCTACCTAGAATGTTGTAGCTGAATATCATTCTCATCGTAAGAAGTTTGAATCGAACTTTATGCTAGTGGATCAATTGAAGAGTACCAAAATGTAAGTTTTCAACTTTCAAGAGGCTATTACCCACCCCTATGGAAGATTAGAATTTTATACATGATTTGTTTTTAGCTTATTATTTGTTGGTGATTTGTTTTTAGATATTAAGTTTTTTTTTTTAATTACCACCCTTTGATACTTAAATTATTTTGAATGGATATTTATTTTTAGAACTTTTATGCATGTGACCGATTCAAATTAATTTTTTGTTCTATGTATGACTATTAGGAAAGTTAGTTGTCTAGAAGATAATGCAACTACATACCGTTTTGTGTGAACGCATATATTTCACTTACTTCGTACCTAAGAATGCACCTCTGACAACCCTTTCAAGCCTATCCAACCTGATTGAAGAATACAGTAAGGCACGTATAATGTTGTCCAATGGTACAATCTTGACCACTGAATATGCATTTTATTCTCCACTTTCTGGAAGAACATTGTTGAGTTCAAGCACTTTAGAGATAATAATTACCACACTGAAACCTATGTAGAAAGTGGAGTTGAATTTTTGTGCATAATTTCCTACAAATATTTCCAGAAGCGTATTCTAGAGAAGATGGAGCATATCCCGAGTGGTTTGTATACTACAACCATATGCCCTATAGAAAGCCATTATGTGGCTGGCCCTACCTCAGGGACCGCGTACGAAATTACACTTTGGCATAATTGTTTGGGACACCCTCGATAAACAATGATGCACCATATCCTCAAATCTTCACAAAGGCATCCACAACCCAAAATTTATGTTCGATGCAAGGAATTGCATGTCAAACCTACTTTATGGGAAAACTTATTATTAAGCCTTCTTATAACAAAATTCGTTCGAATCCTCCTATTTTTCTACAAAGGATTCAGAGGGACAATTGTGGACCGATTCACCCTCCTTGCGAACCATTTAGATATTTTATGGTATTGGTTGACGCTTCTGCACATTGTCACACATGTGCTTGTTGTCCACAAGGAACACTGCATTCTCCAAACCGTTGGCACAGGTTATTAAGCTCAGGACTCACCACCCTAATTATCCGATCAAATATATTTAATTGGATAATGCTGGAGAATTCACATCTAAAACTTTTGATTACTATTGTATGTCAGTTAGGGTTTAAGTTGAACATCTTGTACCTTATGTTCATACCCAGAAAGGCCTGGTAAAGGCATTCATTAAGCGCTTACAAATGATTGCTCGATCGTTGGTCATATGTACCAAGCTCTTGATCACTGCTTGGGGCCATGCAATATTGTACGCAACCATGTTGGTCCGCTTGAGGCCTGTTGCGACACAACAATATAGCGCCCTTCAGTTGGTTACCAAATACGAACTTGACATATCACATCTGCGTGTTTTTGGTTGTGCAGTTTATATGCCGATTTTGTCGCCCTTACGTACAAAATGGGGCATTAGCAAAGGATGAGAATCTATTTCGGATATGATTCTCCTTCAATTATTTGTTACTTAAAACCTTTGACAAGCGATCTTTTTACCATTCGTTTCGCGGATTGTCACTTATAAGACAGTCTTCCCATTGTTAAGGGGAGATAAGAATGTCACCGTTCCTGAAAAATGATGCAAATTATCTTTGACAACTCCAACTTTGTCTCATTTAGATCCCTACACCGCTCAATCTGAAACTAAAATGTAGCACCTATTAGATCTTCAGAGCATAGCTCAGAGCATGCCAGATGCTTTCACGGATCTAGTGCGAGTGACAAGATCACACATTCCAGCTGCAAATGTGCCTACAAAGATAGATGTACCAAATGTACGACGGACTTCCCTCTTGGAGGCCCGGGATGCCACCTTGGCCGATCCACGTACATTAGCGGCTTACCAATCCTCTGCCCCTACACAAAAGCATGGCAGACCACTTGGTTCAAATGATTCACACCCCCAGAAGAGGAAACCCACGTTACATGTTGTTGAGCTTATCGTGAATCCGATTATTGCTTACTCATTCTATCCAAGTCATGAGGAAATTCTAGATTACGGAAGCATCCTTGAAAAACAAATCCACCTCCTGAAAATCGAGAGATTTTGGTCCATTATGCTAGCTTAGATGATGTTTGGTGTAGAAACGAGATGATCATCAATGATGCATTAGCATAAGCAGTAATTACTAATGAATGTCGACGTATAACTAATTGGTCAAACTGAAAACAAGCAATCCATGTCAAACTCAATTCGTTTGCGAATCATAAGGTGTTTGGACCTGTAACTTTTACTCCTCCACATATGAAGCTCATCAGGTACAAGTGGGTTTTCGTTCAGAAGCATAATGAGACGAACAAAATTGTGCATTACAAACGAATTGATATGACGAAACTTATTCACCCGTTATGGATGTGATTACTTTTCACTACCTTATCAATTTGGTAGGTTTCGAAAAACAGAGTATGCAGCTAATGGACATAGTAACTACGTATCTCTATAGGGATTTTGATATGAATTTTTTTATCAAAGTTCCCAAATGACTTACATTGACTAGATCAAATATTTCCATAACCTCGGAACACGCTCTCAATTCGGCTGATGCGTTCACTCTATGGTTTGAAGCAATCTCGAAGAATGTGGTATAACCATTTGAGTGAGTATTTGATTAGTCAGGGATATATGAACAATGAACTATGCCTTTGCGTGTTCATTAAGAAGTCACTTGCAATTGTTGCAGTTTATATCGACGACATGAACCTTATTGGAACTCCTGAAGAGAACGAGAGAACTGTTGCACACTTGAAGTTAGAATTTGAGATGAAAAATCTAAGAAAGACTCGATACTATCTGAATCTCGAGATAGAGCATCGTTAGGATGGAATCTTTATACATTGATCGAACTACACCCAGAAGGTGTTGCGCCGCTTTAACGAGGATAAAGTGAAGCCTTCAAGTACTCATATGGTCATTTGATTGCTAAATGCAAAACGAGATCCCTTTAGTCCGAATGAGGATGATGAAGAGATTTGGAGGTCGAAGTTCCTTATCTAAGTATGATAGGCACTTTATTGTACTTAGCTCAATGCACTAGACCTGATATCTCATTCATGTTAATCTTTTGGTAAGATACAATAATGCACCGACACACAAACACTGAACTATTGTTAAAGACATATTTTGGTACCATAAAGGTATTACAGATCCAGGCTTGTTCTACCCCTACGGATCCTCAAGAGATGCCACACCCCTTATCTCAAGTCGATTCTAGCCTTGTTGGTTATGCCGACACATGATACTTATCTAATCTGCACAAATCGCGCTCTTAAACGGGTCATGTCTTTACAGTTAGAGGCACCGCAATCTTTTAGAGGTCAACTAAATAGACCTTAGTTGCCACTTCGTCTAACCATGCTGAAATTCTCGCCTTACATGAAGTAACTCAGGAATGCTTCTGCCTGAGAGCAGTTGTGGGCCATATTCAAAGCTCCTGGAATATTTACTTTGTCATTGAAGTCCCGACTACGATCTATGAAGATAACACATCATGCATCGAGCATCTAAAATAGATTTACATCAGAGGAGACAACCCCAAACACATTGCGTCGAAGTTCTTCTTCTCACATCAACAACATGAGCATCAAAAGATTGAAGTCATGCAAATCCATTCAAAAGACAATCTGGCCGACCTATTCACCAAATCACTACCGAATGCGACGTTTCAGAAGCTTGTTCAAGGAATAGGTATGCATAAACTTTCTGAGTTATAACACTGTTAGTTCTCTTTGGAATTATGTCAAACTCAGGGAGAGTATCCTGAAGTATACTTGCTTGATCTTAATGTACTCTTTTTCCCTATGATTAAGAGTATTTTTCTCTTTGGGTTTTTGCTACCTAACGAGGTTTTAACGAGGCACCCACCTTGGGGTTATCATATTCTTGATGATGTCCCTTAGACGTTTCATTTAACTTTGCATTTTCTCAAGCAATTTTTCCTTAGACTTGGTTTTTGTCCTTACTTGGATTTTACCATAGCCATTGGGTTTTTTTGTGAGACTTAGTTCCATATGCGAGTTCCTACATTACTTTGAGACTAGCGTGTTCCTAGAATTAGTGTTGACGAGTCGACTTCATCAACTCTACATGATGCCGAATCTACTTGAGTAGTTAAACACTCAAGGGGGAATGTTATGAACATTGTATTTAAGTATGATTGTGTAAATCTTAGATTAGATTTGATACTAGTTATTCTTCCTTATTAAGACTTATATTCCTTGGAGGAGAAGGATTATTCCCTCTCTTATTACTATAAATAAAGGCACGGCGTATGAGGAATAACACATCCTCTCTCCCCTCTCAGATAAAATAAGCCACAACAACCGTTGAATTTCTATTCAACAATTTAATTAATGAAGGCCTTGCCGCTCAACATCCTTCAAATACCTAAAAGAGTTTTGCGCTAACGGCATGCTTATTTACAAGAATAGGAATTTGAATCATTTTTATCCTTGAGTTTTGTGTTTACTAAAATATGAGTATGAGAATCATTGCACTCCTTAACTTTTTCCCATATTTATTTACGCATATGAAATCAGAAAAGTGTAAGTTTCCCTGCTTTCTTATCACTCAGTACTACGATCTAGTGGTATTCCTCTTCACTTGTAAGTGAGAGGTCCTAGATTCAATTTTCGCCAAATGCAAATTTGAACCATATTATTGCTAACTCATTGTGAGGTTAAGCCCACTCCCCACCCGTTTATTGTAGATAACATCGTTTGTCCAAAAAACAAAAAAGGTAAAAAAATTCTCAATTTCTTCATCTTTTTTTTTTCAATTTTGTTAAGTAAACATACCCTAACAACCTCCAAAACCCTACAAGGTCTCGAAAAGCACCCTAAAAGAACATGTCAACAACAATCAACGAACTCCTCAACATATTGATCACTCGATTGGAATCAACCGCACCAACCCTCATCATTCCATAATTCTAAATGTGTCTAATACTAAGCTTTTGGTATTTGCTTAAGTGGCAGGGAGTGTGAATAAAAGTGAGTAACGATTAGGATAAATCAAGCATTGTATGTAACCAAACAAACACAATGCATAATATTAGGGATAAGTATTAAACCGGTCCAACTTTTCAAATCAGCCAAACCAAACCAAACTAATAAAAATCAAGCCCTTTTTTTTTTTTACAAATGATACTATCTACACTAAGAGAGGGTCGAGAAATAGGCTAAGCCTTACAATGAGCTATCAATAAGTGAAAAGGAATATCATTAGATCGTAGTACTAAGTGGCAAAATTAAATGGTTTTAGTTTCGAGAAAAAAAGAAGGTAATATAGGTCCAAATAGAATCAAACCATAATTAGTTTGGATTGGTTAAGTTTAGGCTATATGGAAACCGTCAATGTTTTAATACAATGATATACTTACACTTCGGTGTGAAAACTGTTTATATTTTGGTATTAAATGTGTCATTCACAAGTGTCGAATTTAGACATCTTATTTACAAATAGAGAAAAATACATAACATTTTCAAAAAATCTAAAATACAGTGGATTGAAAAGAAAGACTATAACCACTAAAGTAATTCAACATTTTTTTTAACAAACAATATTATCTATACTACAGGATAATGGAGTGAGTCAAGCCTTACAATGGGCTAGCCATAAGCCATAATAATGTGGTTGGCGAAAATCGAATCTAAGATCTCTCACTTACAAATAAAGAGGAATATTATTAGACCGTAGTACTAAGTGGTTTAAGCAATTCAACAATTGTCCAAAAATAATTAGTTAAATTCCTCTTTTAAGTCTTTTTGGGAAGTGGCAGTTGGTACTTGGTACTAGACCCGTAAACGGGTCGAGTTTATTGGGTTTAGATCGGGTTCAACCTAACCTGTTAAACTAACGGGTCACCCGAACCCAACCCGTTTAAACCCGTTTCACCAATTAACCTTTTTTTTTTTTTTTTTTTACACATTTCATCCAAATCAATTACACCCATTTTTAGCATTCTAGTGCTAGCCACCTCCTTCCTTCATTTGGTTTGTGTGCATATGCAAGTCCTGGAGTGATTTGATGAACACCTAGAGCTTCATTACGATGCACAAGAATACAAGATTGGGAATGTCACAAAACATGTTTATGTCTGTCATGTCTACTTTGCCTCAAGAACTAAATGAAACAATTACAACCACGACCCATGGTTGCAACGAGCGTTGCTGATCGATAAACCGGGAGGTTGCCACATATAAACTTCCTCACCCAAAGAACCATGTAGAAACACATTTTGAACATCAAGTTGATTAATAGGCCAATAAAATGGATAACAACTGATTAAATTAACCTGACACTAGCATGATTGTGTTTTTATATAGTAGAATTCGACTTTCTATCAATTACATGCGTCTCCGAATCTTAACATAGATTGGGAAATTGTTTAAGTAAAACACAGTAATTCTCTTTCTCAAGTCTCAATCAATGTCTCACTACAAAGTCTACAGTGGCTCTATTTCTTCTTGCATTGCATGATTGCGTTCTCTGCTGCTTTTTTGCCAACCTTCTTCTTGCATTACATCCTCTGCTCCTTTTTTGCCTTCAACATTCACCTTAAGTGAAATTTCCTTGACAAGTGAAATTTCCATTAGTAAGAAGCTTGTCACAATAAAAGTAAGTATTAATCTTGCACAATCCATCCTAATCATTAAACATCACAGAAAAATATCTTTAAAAGAACAAGTTAAAATACATACCATGCTTAATCAAGACTAATACTACTAACAAGCTGAGATGCAATTTGAGAGCAGAAAAGAAAAAACTACTATACTCAAAGAGAGCAAAAAACAAAACAAAACATTAATGTCTTTAAGGAAATGGCATGCTATCAATTGATGTAGTTACAGGGACGAAAACTAACTAAGACCTAATCAATGCCTGTTCTTTCTCTCGTCGACAATCGACAACAGCCTCGAAACTAAAGATTTAACCTAAGACCTAATCAATGCAAAAACAAGAGACATAATTTAAAAACAAAAGAGAGAAGGAAACATCATTATGAGTCAAAATATATGAGTTGAAAATTGAGGAACCACCGGAAAAAATTAGATCTGGACTAGTTTCTACCTAAGGTGAATCCTTTATCACTATCAGTACCTCCACAGATAGACACCGATAAATGATATGTCATTAGTTTCATAATGTATTACTGCAATCTGCTTCTTAGTTATTTGTACTTGTAGGCAACAGTAGTTGGTCAAGACTCCCTTGTAAAGTCATCTTCTTCCCTACTTAAAGCTAGAAGGGGCAAAATATCAAGCCTGTTAGGCGAAGTCCTTCTTGCCAATCGCTCATCTCTTACTTGCTGTAAGGATCAGTTTGTGTCACTAAAGAATTCAAATGATCTATTCCGAAATGAGAAAAAGCTACCTATTTGTGAGAGGGAAACTATGCAATGTCAAGACAGTAAATATAAAGTATGACTTCAAATTAATTACTAAAGTTCAATGTAATAGAGGAAAACAATAAACATCCAACCCAAACTCCAGAGTCTCAAGTCTGGGTAATTCACTACAGGGTCTCAAGTCTCAATCAAATTAATTACTAAGCAGTAAGTACCTATGAATATAGAATATAAGAAGCACCTTAAAAGGGAAACATTTCGAAGGCTAGGAGAAAAATAGATGGAAATATGTAAGTATGAGCAAGATGCCTATACAGGGAGGATATAGAAACTTACTGAGTAGTAACTTATGTTGTTCGTATCAATTTCAGTAAAACCAAACAACAACAACAACCCAATTCCAATCCAAAAACCAACCAAAACAAAGAAAATTCAATACTTTTAGCTTCATGAACCTCGGAATCGCAAAACATGAGCCTTAACGAATTACACACCTCGGCATTAACGAATCGCAAACTCAGTACTTTTAACTTCATGAGCCTTAACGAATCGCAAAACATTTCTTCTTTCGTCATCCATTACTTTTAATCGATGTGAAGAAATAGGTAAATTAACAGCTCCAAATTACCCAAAAATGGAAATTTTAATCGGA